>NC_084605.1:30529821-30829821 GCF_033807715.1 Cololabis saira | reverse complement strand
GCACAGCAACATGTCCTGTATATCATGTGTAATCAATAATTACATATCATTTACAATTCTGAATGAGTGGTTCAATAACTAATTGTCTAAGTAATTGTCTGTCAACAACTAAGTTTGTTGAAGAACAGAAAAACTGGTTTAGATTTGAAGGCAGTATTCATGCTACTGAAGGAAATCCTGACATTCACGCAAAGCCAACAGTCTTGATTACTGTAAAATAATAAGGCTAATAATAATTGTAGACTAATCAGAAATTAACATGTGATTTATCCAATTCTCTCCACATTGAAAAGAAGCAAGCTGATTTTTAACATGAAACTTCATTCAGTTGCTACAGTTGCTGCACATGTGCACGTTGACTCGCTGTGAAAAACCATTATTTATAGAAACTGTGCTGTTTAACAATTGTATTAAAAAGTAAATAGTAAATAACTATTGGCGATTCATGAAGGGGGATTTTGTGCACAGCGTTACTCGAGTATTAGCAGCACGACAATCTGAATTATTAGGCATAAAATGTGTGGCATACCAAAACAAAATCGGGTCAGTGCAGGAGCTGTAGTACAAAATTGATGAATATGAACATGACAGAGGATTTTCTTTCAGTAAAGTAAAAAATAAAGATTTAGACCTTCTGTTTATAGACCTCCTTCCAAAAGACTTGTTCATCCTTGTTGCCACCACACACATAAACAGAACTCATATGCCTTCGGACAGCATCTTTAACTTACTCTGTCAGGGAGGACTTTGTAAGCAGCTTGAGATTAAACTTAGATTTATTGTTTGTTTTGATAAGCACAATATATTACCCACCGCCTGGGGCTAAAACTGCATCGTGAATAGAATGAGCACAATCCATTGTTGCACCTTCGTATAAAATGATCAGTTACTATTGATCAATAATTTAGACAAGTGCCAGATTATTGACAGGAAGACAAAACGTGTTTGGCTGACCATATTTGAGAAATCCCCCCATACACTCAATCACTGGGACAGAAATTGCTCCATGGAATATAATATTGCAGCAACGTTTCTTTTCCCCTGTGCAGATCAATGCTAATTGAGGTCCAATATGATGAATGCGGTCTGAAACACTTTTAACCCGAAGACTGCCGTACAGCAACAAGGACAAGCAACTGTTGGGCCACTACAGAACTTGAGAATTATTATTGTATCTTTACTATAAATGAAATTAAAGAAAAATATATATGTTTAATTACTTGATTTAATTACTAAAATGTCGCACAATTTCTTCAGGAGCATTTATCTCTAGAGCACCATATGAAGCAGGAATTAAAATTTCAAGATATTCTTTAGAACTAAAATGCCTTAAGGGCCTCCTCTTGAGAGAAAAAAAACCCAGCATAATATGATGATCAGCACAACAGAAGGATGCCGGTCGATCCCTGAAGCCCTCCAAAAGCAACTCTCACAATGCAAATTCAGCTTGTGGACAGTACGCAGCAGATGGGGTAAACCATGCCATCATGTGGAAAATAGACCTGTTGTGTTGTCACAGAGACACAATACGGTAAAGTCTGCCAAGTGGACCACCAGAGGAAACTGTAAGAAGCTGTGGCCACAAATGGGGAAACATTTGTTCGTATTGTGCATCCCCTCTCATGATAACAAGATCATGAAACTTACATTAGTTTTTGCAACTCTGCTTAACCAGTCCCCTATGAGACCTTTGAAGAACAGGACCTCATTTTCGTACTATTTATGTTTTATTGGGTTGCATTTGAAACTGCAATATAACCCATCATCTATCTACTTTAAAAATCCATGCAGGCTCTCAAAGAGCAGAATCAACCTGACGGCTATCTTGACTCGTTGCTGCCACCTAGTGACAGATTGGCAGATTAAACTACAGAGGCCGTCTCTATCTAAACCGCTGACACACTTGGACAATACCTCCTTATATTTTATAATCGCGGAAATTGGAGGAATTATCTTATTTACTGCAAAACATATATTTTTGTTTGTTGTTTTTTTAATTTTATTTATTTTTTTATTATGAAAATGGAAGAAAAATGTGTTCATAAATTCAACATAGCCACTTCACTTGCACTTAAAAAGATGTCTTTTTCTGGATTTTAGTGCGCCGTTTAACATTTACTTGAACAAATTGAAAACCAGACAAAACCAGGCCATCTTAAATAAAGCATTATGTAATGACTTGTTAATGATTTAAACTCGAAATGAATTAAATTAATTAAAATGTAATATTTTTATAATGTAACAATAGGTATATTTGTTTTGATAAAGTAAAGCTTGCTGTCATATATATATATATATATATATATATATATATATATATATATATATATATATATATATATATATATATATATATATTATTTGTATTCAAGCAAAATCGAAATAGAAACAAGGGGTAGGACCTCATAAGTCCTTTTCGTGCATGGTTTATTTCCTTTTGATTTTGTTTAATGACTGTTTATTTGTATTCTTTTTCTTATGTTTTGTGTAATTGTTTTTTGTATTTATAAGTAATATGCTCGCAATAAAGATTTCAATCAATCAATTATATATATCAGATGCCTATGTACAGTAATTTAGTGAATTATGCTTATTTAGAGTTTTGATACAAGTAACCTATTCCACAAAGCTAATGAGAGAACTATATTTGCTATTTCTGCTCTAAATAATATTCTGCAAATGTTTGAACACTAAAGAGACAAGATAATATTGTTTTGAAAGTTACGTGCGCGCTTTTTTTTTTTAAATTGTACAGTGGAGCTTTAACTTGTATTTATGATGCAGTGATGAACTGCATTCATTGTCAATAGCAATTAGTTCTCTCTGAATCCATGCAGCCAAGTACCGTGTATTTTTAAAGCGGTGCCATCTGAGGGCTTGAAGATCATTGCTTTTCAAATTTGTTTTTCCAGCATTTGATACCTCTTGAGTATAATGTTATCCCTTGATAGTTTAATACTATCTGCAGTAGATAACCCATTTCCTAAACTCTTTGTTTAGTCTTAAATTGAAAAAAAATTATTAATTCAGACTGTCACTGGTTGGTGAGCATCTCCACATCTTTCTTTTCTTTTCGCAGCCAGTCACATTGCTGACCTGTGCCAAGTAGGTATTTCACATTTTATCGACTTACATATTTCCTCTGAATATTTGGATTATTAACGTGGTAAGCACATTTTTAATTTTGAAAAAAGAGACCACTGCCATTAGACATTGAAAAGTGGAGGTAATTACCACAGAAGTAAAAACTGGTTTACATTTTAACTCTGAGATTAACCCCAAATTGCCAGCTGTATCATATTTGAAACATTGATTTCTGAGACCTCTGCGGCACCCCTTAATCAAAATATTAAAGCAATGATGTTTCATGATACAAAACAGTATTTAGAAACTATTTGAGAAACACATCACATATTTAATTTCAATATAAAATAAAATCTTCAAAACAAGGTTTTTTCTGTATATGTTTTCTTTAAAGGGTTAATAACATGCCAGCAGTCATTTCTGGTGGTATTTTTATTTTAATGGTTCCGCTTGCTTCTGTTTCACAGAGCAAGAGTTTCAACAAGATCTTACAAATTTCATTTAGACTCGTTGGATACAGTCTTAGCAGATTCTTGCATGTCAAAAAAGTATTGAGGCTATGAATTAAACAAAAATGAACAAGAGGGTTACTTGACTCTTGTCAATAATGAAAAGCTCATCAACTCATCTCTGAAAATCTACGTTGTTCAACATCCTTCATCATTGTGAAACCACTGAAATCAGAGGACATTAAAATAGTTTCTGGAAAACACATGGAAAGCAACACAAATCACATTTGCATTTTACATTTATTGGTGGCAATGAAGTTGTAATAAGGAGATAATAAAGATGACAGATAAAAACATCTATCTAATATTCAGTAGTGGCAGCTCTGAGAATGTTTTGTGCATTTGAACAAATGACCCCTTTCAGCGAAAAACATGCAAAATGAAATGTTTAATTAAACTCAAACATGTTTTTAATGTTTCTAAATGAAACATAATATAAGGACTTTGCACTACAAAATAATATACTGTACTTTGGTAAGAATTGCTTTTCTAAACTGCCACACTGTCTACAACATGAAGTGGTTAAGGAAATAGTGCAGTGACATCTTTTGGACATGAGGCTGTAATGCTTAAAAGTAGATGGCTTTTTTCTTTAACTTGCAAAACATAACTTATTTTAATTTTTTTCTCAGATTTTCATTACTCATATTCACATTCCAATGAAGTTTGTACACTTTTTCTGAGCAACAACAAATCCCGGTCTTCCTGAAGACTCATGAAATTCCTCCAACCGGGGCACATCCATCTGATGCAGTTTAAAGTGACAGCTGTTGTAAAGTTGCCTGAAACACAGTAAGGCACATACTATGAACAAAAAAAAAAATCAACTATCGTCACTCTAATCAAAAGTAATCTAGTGGAAAATCCATTGAGGTTCAGTTCTGCTTTTTAGAAACACAAATACCACTGATTTAACTCACCTGTGTGCATTTGTTGGATAAAAGATTGCCCTCTGGCTAAATCTGGAGATTGATAAAAGGCGCAAACCCCAGTACATCCTGAAGAAGTACAAGAGCTCTCTGTAAAGGCGGCTCAACATCAATCACTACATTGCGCTTCCGAAGAGGATCGAGGCTCGACTCCGTCACATTGTGACAGTGATTCACCTTCAGGGTCTGCAGCTTCGGGCAATACTCCGCAAGAGTCCTGTGAGCACAGCGAGAAGAAGATCTTGTGGTTGGGTGAACAAGCCATGTGGTGCATGTGAAGGTGTGGGAAGGGAAGACATAGAATCAGTTGGAAAACACTTGGAAAGATAAGATTATATACCTGATTGAGTGGTTCCTGACCCGCAGGCAACCTGTCAAGTCCAGCTGCTCCAGGTCCCTGCAGTTCTTGGCCACCTCTTCCACCGACTCGTCTGTAATGTTGGCATTAACTGCCAGCGATAGAGACTTCAACTTCGAACACTTTTTGGCCAGGTAGCAGATGGCGTCGTCCTTCAGTTGGCGACAGGCGGTGAGGTCAACAGACTCCAGCCCCCCGCAGTGGTCGGCCAGACTGCGCAGGGACAGGCTGTCTACCCATTCGCAGTGCGCCAGGCCGAGCTGCTGGAGATGCATGCAGCTCAAGGACACAGCCACGAGGGAGCTACGGCTGAGGCACGCGCAGCTGCTCAGGTCCACCTTCTGCAGATGCTGGTTTTGGCCGATAACTGGTAACAGCTCCTTGTCCGTCACCCAGTCTGAGCAGTTCTGAAGCGAAAGCTTCTGGAGAACCTTATTGTCCTTTAACATGGAGCAAAATGCTTCCTTGGGAATGCATGATCCCACCTGTGAACATGAGAGCAGAATGCAAGATGCCTGAGGAGCTTTTGGTTTCATAAGTTGTTAAGACAAGCCCGGTTCTACGAGGGGGCATAAGCATTGCACCCTCAGTTTATGTGTTTGCATGCGCAGTTGAAAAGACGAAAAAAAACTGACAAATGCGCGCGCGTTAAGCCTGATTTATGGTTCCGCGTTAAATCGACAGCGTAGCCTACAGCGTAGCCTACGCAGCGACGTGCACCGTACGTTCGCGTCCCCGCGTATCCTACGCCGTAAGCTCTGCGTTGGTGCAACGCGGAACCATAAATCAGCCTTATGTTACTCATCTGCGTCCAGCGCGCAGTTTCCTGCACCAGCAAGACGCTGCTCTCTGCTGCTCCGTTAACACAAACTAACATGGATATTCAGAAATGGTTCAAGCACAACGACACAAGCAAGTTTATATTTATTTTTCTATGTTTTATTTTCTGTTGCTAGATTGTCTGATGGGTGAGGTAGCCCAGACCAAATGTAGCATTTTCTTTGTTCTGCAGCAATATTGCTGCAAAAATGCACTTGAAAGACACTTTAAATATTATTGTTTGACTGGTATCATTCCACTTGAAATGACTGTCATGTTTAGTGATGGTTTTGAGCTGTATAGATAAAATTAGTTTGAATTTCTATGTTTTATTTTCAGGGTAAGAAACATCTGTTGCTAGATTGTCTGATGGGTGATGTAGCCCAGACTAAATGTAGCATTTTCTTTGTTCTGCAACAATATTGCTGCAATAAAGCATTTGAAATACACTTTAAATATTCTTGTTTTGCTAGTATCATTCCGCTTTAAATTATGGGAAAATGCATAATTTAGTGTTGAATAACGTGCCAGGCATGTGCACCCCCTCTGATCTGAGATGCAGCCCTACTCATCATTTTCTAGAACCGGCCCTGTGTTAAGACTCAGTGCTTGTAAGGGCTTACCAGAGACAGACTGAAAGTCCTGCAGTTTGAGAAGTAAACCTGGACCAGGCTCTGGAAGTGCTTGCTCACCCTCTGCAGATTGACCAGGTGCTGCAACGGCAAATGGCACAGGATATGTGGGACGAGGACATCCTCCCAGGGCAGGTCCAGGAGGTGGAACCTGCAGAACAGCAAAGCTGGTTACACCTGAACTCTGACACCTCGAGCTACGAGGCTGCGCTGCTTCTTCTTCTCGGTTTTATTGGCAGATCGCAAACAACTTTAGGGTGCATACCGCCACCTACTGTCCAAGAGTGTGTAAGATCATTTCATTTACTCTATTTTAAATTCTATTTATCAGCCTAGTGTCTTTTAAGAAATAATCAGTGCCTTTCTGGTGGTTTCAACCCCTCTCCCTCTGTTCCCAGGATTCCCCTCAAATTCCACTCACGTCCTGCCTCTCTGACTTTTTCTTGTAGCCTTTCTCTTTCTATTTCATACCTGTTACAATACATTAGAATATGATCACTGTTTTCTTTAACTCCACAGTTCTCACACTTATCACTGTCCCTTTTTCCCATTACATACAAAATGCCATTTAATCATGTGTGGTCCAGTCTGAGTCTTGTTATGATTATTTCCTCCCTTCTGTTCCTTTCTGTATAATTCTTTCTTATGATAGACTTTTGTATTTTGTGATATCCCTGTCCTTTCTGATCTTCCTCCCACCTTTTCTGCCATATTTCCATTCCTTTCTTCTTTATTACTGCTTTACCTTCTCCTTTTCCTAGTAGAACTGGTATTGTTATTTCCTTTTGCAGTGCCATTTTTGCTAATTTATCAGCACCCTCATTCCCTGTTACTCCCTCATGTGCTGGTACCCAACAGAACTGTACATCTATGCCACATCTGTGTATTCTTAGTAAACTATGATAAATATCTATGAGTAAGTCTTCTCTGCAAGTTGTTGTTGATTGTATACTTTTCAATACAGCTTTCAATACAATCTGTGCATACCAGAGGTGTCAAGTAACGAAGTACAAATACTTCGTTACCTTACTTAAGTAGAAATCTTGGTTACTTATACTTCACTGGAGTAATTATTTTTCAGACGACTTTTTACTTTTACTCTTTACATTTTCACGCAATTATCTGTACTTTTTACTCCTAACATTTTAAAAACAGCCTCGTTACTCTATTTCATTTCGGCCTTTAAATAAAAACTATCCAGTTAAATTGCTCCATCCGGATAGAGTGAATTTGGTTGTGGTTGTTTCAGATGTTCTTGTCCAGTTTTGTTCTTACATCCGTTCCCTCAGATTCCTGCAACTAAACTTGGATGTACATTCCAATAAAGGTTAGGATAAATGATAACATGCCTCTGAAGTTTGACTTTTTGCACCATTACAATACTTATAGGCAACTAGTCATCATATCTCCTGCTCTCTGAAACACATGTTAATGCTCAATAGTACACATATATGGTTCTTTAATATATTTGCATTATACTAAGATGCATTCATTTTCAATGGCTTTTGTCCTTAATGGCTTTTTTCCCCCTTACATTACTTTTACTTTTATACTTTAAGTAGTTTTGAAACCAGTACTTTTATACTTTAACTTGAGTAAAAACTTGAGTTGATACTTCAACTTCTACAGGAGTATTTTTAAACTCTAGTATCTATACTTCTACCTGAGTAATGAATGTGAATACTTTTGACACCTCTGGTACATACCACCACCTTATCAGGTTTGACCTCTTCCACCCACTGTAACCCAATAAAGACTGCCACCATTTCTGCTGTATAAACTGATAACTGATTAGATAATCTTTTGGAGATATTTACATCAAACTCAGGGATATACACACCTATTCACGAGGCTACTTTCAAATTAATGAATTCTTTAGAAAGTAAGACATAATGGCAATAATTCCCATTGGTAATTGAGACTTCTGTCTTGTTCTATTGGTTATAATGCATAGTTAAACCTCAGTGGGATGTTATAAATACATAAATATGACTATCGCTAGCCTGTGAGCTAGCATGCCGGGGCCATCAATCCGGCTGCTTTTTACATAAAAACCTCATCGTAAGAGCCACTTACGTGTGCATATTAGCTTCTTCAACCATTGTGAACTAGATGTGTTATAACGCGTTTTCCAAGGTGTGTTGTTCGTCCCACAGATGTAAGAAAAAACAGCGTATTTTCCATTCGCATCTTGAAAAGCGTTTTAGGTGTAACCCACACCGGAGGTGCGTTCAGGGACTCACGGGACGACGAACATCAATACAATAAGGGCTCGCCAAGTAGCCAGCTGTATCACACAATACACTGCGTTGGGGGGGGGGGGGGGGGGGTATGGTTTTTAAACTGTATAAATAAATTATAATAATCTCTTGCATATTGAGCTATATTTAGAGAATGACGGTTATGCAGCTTAACTCCCATTTGTAGCCTATTTTCTTACAAAAAAAATACCAGTTGAAATTGTAATTTTATTCTTAAAATAATTTATGACAATTGTTTGCCACTAACGGTGCAAGGTACGTTTTTATCATGGTATTAACGGTTTATTAGAACGATTGATCACGGTTATTAACATTTACGAGGAATACTTGAACGCCGCATCTTTAATTTTCCGGGGTTTCGGTGCTCCAGGAAATGTATTGATTGAATAGCTTTAACAATTGTAAACAGTCAGAAAAGATTCACAGATTTCCTACCGTCTTACGGCCAATAATCATGCTGAATTCCTTTCTTTTTTTTTTTTTTTTTACAAAACTGTTTAGGTTACTTATGTGACTTAATTTTTTGTTACATTGCAGTCTTGTTATCATTATGATATCAGCCATATGGATATATTTAATTACTTTTGGGTTGCTTTTTTGTTTGTTTGTTTGTTTTCTGTAAATCAAGCATTTTGCATATTCATTATTTACAAGAGGTTTGGTCAAATTGCCCTTATACAACTAGGACAGTATGCCTACACTCCACTGTGCTTTCTGTATTTTTGTTCATGTTGAATCATGCTGATCCTTTCCTGCTGTGGTGACTACTCAAAAAACAAAACTTGTCACCTGATGGTGGTTTGGGATGGTTTGTTCTTGACTTGACTCCAGAGTGAATAAAAAAGGAAAGGTTGCAAAAGTAATATCTTTGGGTGAGGTTCTCGTTTATTTGAACAAAAAGGGTTTCTATTGTCTCTCTGGCTGCCGTGTAAAAACTGTGTGTGTCTCCCACCACCACTCAACTCAAACTACAGTAATCGACACTTCTAATCAACAGCAGCTGCCTTGGCCAGACGTCAGAGGACTTGAACGCAGACGTGGAATACTGTTCCATCAAGTGTCTCTTTACAGCCAAAATACTGAACATTTGTTGCAGATGCAGAACAAACTTCATCATCGAGATGCTGCAAAAATAAACCCACGATTAGTCAGAAGAGGCTATGAGGAGATGCTCGAATGCATCACACGTGACAAGTTCGGATAAAAAGCCCAGTTATGACGGATAGACGGCTGCGAGGCTCTGAAGCTTGGATTTCTGATTTTAAATATGACAATTTACTAAAAACGGATCTTCCAGGGGATCAAATCAAACTCAATAAGACAGATTGTGTTTTTATTCCTCATAATTAGTTATATATAGCATATGTGTGTGTGTGTATGTATAAATTGTTGTGATCGAACCTGATCACCCTGGATCTGTTGATCGAGCTGGAAAAGTTAAAGAAGGACAGAAGACTGGGACAGAATTTAATAGTCCTCTGCAGAAGGAGAAGTCAGCCTGCTCTGCTGAGTTCTGAACACTCTGTGTGTGAGACTAGATTTTATTGCTTTTTCAAAGTGGGAGGATGACACCTCTTATCTCGTGCCTGGTACAGAATGCTCCTTTCAGTCAGTAGGTTTACATGCAGCAAAGAGATCGGATTTCTGATCGTATCAGATAACGACATGCAGAAGACCGGATCACTTGTCTGAGTTTACATGCTGTTCAGAGATCGGATAAATGGCCAGAGCATGGCTGACTCCGTGATGCTAGGTGGCGCTGTAACCATGGTAACCATTTCAACAAAGAGCCACCTCCGGTTGACCTCCACACAACAAGATCCCCCTGAATTCCAATCTCCGCCCTAAACCCTCAAACCCTGAACCGTCACATACTTTCAGTGACATCAGCGGCACGTGATCAAGTGTGAGAGAGTGTGAGGGCTCCAAATCAGAAATAAGAATGGGACAGCACTTAGCAGAATCCGGAAACACGTCAGATCAAAATGTTGCGTACCGGTATTATAAGTTTGGGAATGATCATCCTACGGATGTTTGAAAACAAAGTGGTAGCCTATATAAAGGAGCATAAAATTCAACAAAGAACACAATTTAAATATGCGCACCGTACAATATGTATTTCCTTGTTAATGTAGTGTCTTTCTTTCAATCTACCCATACCAGCGCATCCAGTATGCCAGGCTCAATCGCCGTGTAATTTCATTTTTGTAAGAGCGTGTAAACTGATGGTATCCTGAGTAAAATATTGAAGCAGGCAAACATCTAAAACATGCTGGATAGGTGCTCTCGAGGACCAGGGTTGGTGAACCCCCCATCTTTTCTAATCTGTGTTTAAACGTAAAAACAAACCCAAGCCCTGCAGCCCTCCCAATGCAGAGGACTCCCATGGAAGAAACACTGGAGCTGAAAAGTGCAAAGTAAGAAAAATTTAAACATTTTAGTTAAAAAAAAAGAAACATATAACAGATTTAAAAAATCTAAATATTAATCGTAATAGAAATTCTCAAATGAGACAATAAATAACAATAAATGTTAAAAAAAAAACAAAAAAAAGTTGTACAAAGGTTGATGGTTGGTTTCCTTAACTATTAATGAAAACGTTTATGCTCATAGTGATTTTTCTGGACTGGTTGTAATGATCAGATAACTTCTGTTTTAGTTAAAAGATGTTTTAAAATTTAAACTGAAGTCTGAAAGGGGGTACATTTCGTATTTTCTTGTTATTTATGGTGTTTAACCAACTCTCCACCAGTGATTTGCAGGTGAGTTATTGTGTAGTTTGTCCTGCTCTCCGCTAGAGGTCACTGAAGGATCTCTGTTTGTCGTATTTTTGGTTTCTTCCTCACCAACAGAAGATAATCTCACTACAAAGATTACAATACAAGTAAAAAGACAACATACACACATATATACATTATATATACTCGAATACACATATGTGTTATGTTTAAACGAGCGTAAATATGAAGAAGTCGTGTTTCTGGAGCGTTCTGCCCCAAGTGTCTTCCTATTGGTCCGCAGCGTGTCACGTGTCCAAGAAGTATTGGCTTGTTTATAGATTTAAAATCACCAAACTTCCCCGAATACACAAAAAATAAAAGAAAATACTGTAATGTGGTTTACAATATTCTGAAGTAGCTGTTTATATTTTGACTTTACTTGTGTGTGTTTTTTTTTCCATTTTTTAAACCGTGAGTTTAAACGAGGGTACCGGGAATGGGGAGGTTTCCTCCAACCCATTATGGGTATCGCTTCTCGGCCTTTTGGCTAAGATCAAGTGTAGTATCTGTTCTTATCAGTTTAATATCTGATACGTCCCCTACCCGGGGACCATATATTAAATTGATTTTTGGAACAGGGAGATGGAATAGGGGCTTGCTCCGTCCACTCCACGCATCGACCTGGTATTGCAGTATCTCCAGGAACGGTGCACTCCTCCTAAAACGTACAATATAAACTCTTAAAAGTACTATCAAGCTGTTTCTTCCACACATTTTATTTGGGAAGGTTAGCGTTAAGGGGTTAAGTTAAGTTCGATATTTTTGTGTAATTATGTCGTAGATATATCTGTTCTGAACTTCTCTCACCCAGGAACGGTGCACTCCTAACATGTGAAGTATAAACTTAAATTAACTATTGGCAGTCATGAATAAACTATGTCGATCCAGTTCAGCTACAATTAAACAAAATTAGCTGCTTGATATTTCTTTGACTATCTGTTTTATCATAGATAAGTGTTGTTCGATACCATCGATTTCCTTTCCGTTCTGATATTCAGTAAAATTCAGCCTGGTATCAGCGATTCATCAGCAATTCAATACCGATACATTGTGCAAATACACCTAATGTGACCGTAAATTAAAAAAAAATGGTGTACTTTAGATAGATTAAGAATACAAAACATCAGAGTCACTTATTTAGCTATTTATTCTAAAGTCAGAAGTATAGTGAGGTAGCGGCCTCATTCAGAACATAGCTGAGCTGTTACAACAGGAAAAACTGTTTGAAAAAGGTGTTTCAATCACTAAAAAAAGATCCTAAGTAAAATAATAAAACCGTTAAAATAAATAATAGAAACAAAAATAAGAACTACTATAGAAATACAAAGGAAAAACCTGTTTCTACCAGCAGCGTGTCATTCAGACAGAATCTGAATAGTTTAGTTACTCTCCACCGTATTCCTGTTAATGATATACATTAACACAAATTAATATCAAAAGTATCAATATTTTCATTTGAGAATCTATTTTAGAGCTACAGATCTGGTATCAGAAATATCAATATTTCACTATTGATCCATCACTAGTAGCTGGAGTAGATTGTATATAAACCTGAACCCGATCAACTGCCATAGCAAAATACCAGTAGCAATGTTAGTGTATGACAACTTCTTCATAATTAACAGTATTGTCAGCTTCATAGCTAAAGTTGCTGAACTTACCCTCGATTCAAGAGATTCATGAGAGAAACTGGAGCAAGTGGTGAAAACAAGATCAGTAGTGCTGGTGATGACGGTGGTACGGTGAAGCCAAGTGTGAAATTCACGAAGCGTGATACCTTGCTCAACATGACACACAAGTTTTTGGCACAAGTTTGGCACAATGCATCTCTTCGACAACTTCAAGTTCAAGGTTGGTTTTATTTAATAAACTGTATGAAGCAGGGGATATTGATATATACTGTGACAAGTAATCAGCATTGACTTGCCTTCCAAATTTCTTCTCTTATGAAGCATGTGGAGCTTGGAGCTATATTATTTCTGCCATTTGATGACCATTATCTTTGTTAAAAGTGTCCTCTTGGATTTTTCATTTAAGGAAAAAGCAAGTGATAGTGATAATTATAGTCTCACGACAAAAAAATCAAGCTAAATTCAGGTTCTCTGTCCTAGATGAGATTTCACTCCACATCCCTGAGCTTGACCTGGAGCCAGAGGTGGATCTACTAGTTTCTGATCCAGACATATATAATAGTGGAGCAGCTGGAGCTCTGTGTGATGAAATGGCAGACTCATTTCATTTCATTTTCATTTTATTCTTTATTTCATTCAAAAAACAAAACAATTTAATACAAACACAAATACAAATGTTCCTAACTTATGAATGAAAAGGGAGCAGAAAGAAGAAGAATCTTATCTGATCTGCCCCTTAATACTCAGATGACCATTGCTCTTGAAGAGCAGCAAAACAAAATCCCACAGGTTTGGACCCTGTTCATACATTATCTCTTTTATTATTAATTAGGGGGTAAAAGAAAAAAAAAGAGATAAAAAATGCAAATCTCAAATTTTCTTAAACTTTTATGTTTTTGCAGGCAATGTGAAACAAATATATTTAGTATTTTTCTCATGAAAAAATAGTTTCTGAACTAACACAATACCATTTGGAGGTAGAAGATCATGTGTGCTTCCTCAAGACACTGGAAAGACACTTAATGGTAAACTGCATTTTTTTTTTATGCATAGTCTTTGCAATAACTTATTCTGTTTTATGAACACAGTAGCCATCAATAGGTGATTGTTGCTAAAAAAAATAGATTTTGATCGTGATATAATTTCCTTCACTTTTGTAAATGTTCCCTCCGTGTATTGTAGAATCTAGCTTCTAAAGAAACGTATTCTGCAATTCTGTGAAAACATCCCTCCTCTGATGGAGAGTTTGCAGATTATATGGATAATCTCTGCCCACTATAATACAAATGAAAGGATGGTGCGGAGGGAGCGGACTGGGACATGGAGAACGCCTGCCTAAGAAGGAGCAAACCAAAGGCCTTGGTTGTTGAGCTGCCCATTTTTAAAATTATCCCCACAGAGGCATGTCGCCTTAGATTACAGGTGTGGACAGTGACTGCTACGCCCCTCCATATCTTAATATTATTACATTTTGGCCATTTTTCTCTGACTGTTGTGTATTTTCTTATCTTTTTTACTTCAGAATACCTTGAGGACACCGGTGTACACCACTTCTTTGCGAAGGAATGCAATGGGGTTGGTATTTGAAGCAGATCTGTCTACTTCCATTCACCTCTCTCACTGGGTTCTCCAGGGAGTGTGTCTGTACCTTAACGATGACTAAAAATGACTATCTGCTTTAATTAAATGGCCAGTAATGCCTGATCTTTAAAAGTTGTGTGGATGAAATACCTCACATGTTTAGTTAAAAATAAATTCAGAGATATGCTTTCAATTTTTCTCCATTGTCTTGTGTGTTTTTTCACTAGATGGCAGCACAGAACACTATAGTGCTTCAGTCTGGTCTGAGCTTGCACCACTTGTACTTGATCTTACAAGAGGTTAAAGTGCCTCCATACCATCATGGACCTGAACATTTCAGGCCTAAAGTACGAAATTACAATGTTGCTTTCATGTGTGGGGAGTGGTAGTCTAGTGGCTACAGAGGTGGGCTTAGGTCTGGAGGTCCCAGGTTCCGTCCCCAGAATGGCAACCAAGATGAACCCCCTTGGGCCCCTGAGCAAGGCCCCTAACCCTAATTGCTCCCCGTGTGTTTGTTCTCTCAGATGTAAGTTGCTTTGGATAAAAGCGTCTGCTAAAGGACAGTATTATTATTATGTCATGTAAAGACAGTATTGCACACTCTTTGACAAAACAGCAGCTATAGAATATTTATTTATTTATTTATTTATTTGCACAATGACAACAGTAAATCTTTTTATCATACAAGGACAAATAATTTGTGCAGGAGAGGAAAAGAAGCCCGAAGGGCTTATAAAAAATCCTCCCCCTCAATACAAAATCACTAAAATCAATCAATCAATAGAAAAAGAATAGAAAGGAAAAGAAAAGGTAAAAGAAACAAAGAAAAATACAATAAACACCCAAACAAAAAATATCCATGAAATGGCAATTTCATTTTAGTATGAATAGCCTGTTAATTTTGTCTATATAAAAGATACCCCATTAAGTTGGTCCTAAACATTTTTAAGGATGACACTAACTTAAGAGATCTATCTAAACAGTTCCAGAGTTGAGGGCCATGGAATTTGATAAAGGATTGGTGACTGCAGGTACGACAAAGAGGTAAATGAAAGTTCTTCCCACCTCTAACTGAATAAGAATGAATATCTGATGATAACAGAAAAAAATTATGAAAAGTGCCTAGAATGTCTTGTTTGAAATGAATGAACTTAAACATAAACAGGCATGTTTGAAACTTGTTAATAGAAAAAATTGATAATAATTTAAATTAGCTAAATAAGGGTGCAGAAGGTGCTTGATGAGAAGAAAATGAAATCATTCTCAAGAATCTTTTCTGAATTAGAAATAATTGGTTGAGGTACGAGGAATAAGAAGCGCCCCAAACAATGTTGCAATACGTCAAGTATGGATAAATTAGACTATAATATAATATCATGAGACAGTATTACTACTGCTGTTGTTTTTAAGACATGCAATGCCTGTTTAAAATAGGCATTAGATGCCATAATAGGTCCCCTTTAAAAAGCTCTCCTTGCCTCACTTTGTAGGATTTTATTTTGAAAGGATTGGCTCCGAAAGTCACGTGGCTCCCTGACGTTTTAGCACGGAAGTTTGATGTCAACAAACCTGTAAACACCCATGGGTGAACAACGAGCACGACACATGTAAGAAGCTGCTTTTAAAGCGGCTCTTTGGTCGCGCATGGCCGCGGCGGCGGAGTCCGGGGGACCCGGCGGGGCTCCGGCGTGTCTCTGCGTCCTCTGCGGGCTCCCCGCGGCCGGGAAGAGCGCCCTGGCCGCCGGGGTGCTGGGAGCCGCCGCGGAGCAGGGATGGAGGGCAGCCGTGCTGCCCTATGACGACCTCATCCCCGAACAGGCTTTCCAGACAAGAAGGCTGGAGGATGGAAGCACGCTGCAAGATATGGTGAATATCAAATAGACGTAAATGTGGTCTTTTAATTCAGCATTTGAATTAGTCACATTTATTTATCTCAGCCCCTTTTCCCTTCCTTTTTTTGTATGAAACTTTATTTCAATTCCAGAAAATACAATAACATTAAAATAAATGGCACACATCATTCAATAATATAAAACACAAACATACATAGGCATCATTATAGTCCAAAAAATATAAAATTGTTCTCTTCACAAAAAAAGCTACAATAAAGTGCAAGTAGTTCTTGACATTAACAATTACACTAAATAATAAAAGGAAGGCCATGCATTCATATATCCGTAAACATTTCTTTTATGAGGTTGACAGTGGTATTACATGTTTTGTTATTAACCAATTGTATTGTCTCAAAATACATTTTGAAATCAACTTTAAAGGGAACTAAGGATGGACAGGATTTGGAAAATTTTGCCTTATGAATGTGAAACTTGGCAACAAGAATCATTAAGTTGACCAGTTGTTGAATTTTGTAATTTTGGTTTTCGTAATATAGTAAGATATCTTTAGCTTCTAATTTAATTACATTATTAGTTTGTATGTCAAAAAATTCTTCACATTTTTTCCAGAAACTTAAAGTATGTTCACATTCATAAAACAAATGTATGATGGTCTCTTCGTCATGTTTACAAAATACACAACTGCTATCAATGTCTACAAATTTGGATATAAGTTGGTTGGTGGGGTAAATATGATGTAAAATGTTATATTGGACTTCTTTTAATTTGTGTGAGATTGCAAATTTATAGGGAAGGAGCCACACTGTTTTCCATTGAATGTCCGAAAAATGGGAGTTCCAAACAAATTTCCCTCTTGGGGTTATTTTCCTTTTACTGTAGAAGTAGTTTCTTATGTGTTTATTAGTGCACTTATTATTGCCCCTTTTCCCTTCCAAGTTTCTGTGTTGTGTCCCAATGACACATTCATAATGCCTTAATACAAAGTCACACGCGGGGCTTCAGGGGACATTTTAATTTTTCTTATTTATTGAACACAATAAAACAACATAGAACAGTAATTAAACATCTTCTCGTAAGGATGATGGCATACTTAGTAGACATAATATGAGATGCTGTCAAATATAGAGCTATATAGAAAAACATTTTACTATATATTGAAATAAAAGACAAACAGGGGTTTTTATAAAGTGCAAACTATAAAAGTATCACAGTATTTAAAATCAGGCAAAAAAAGTGCCAAAAAGAGGAGCAAGGACTCAGGCATGCATCAAAAAAGCAGAAAACAAGATATATTGTCACAAATCTTTTTAGCCATTTTGTTGGAGTCTATTTTTCTTAGGGATAAGAAGAATAAAATCATTTAAAAACCAATCAAATGAGGGTTTGCTATTCCTCCACTTACTACAATGAATATGATATGTACCCATGAGAATAACTATATTTATTGGCTTCAGGGGACATTGGGCCCCAGGCTGCAGGCCCCGCTGACCAGTGAGATTTTTTATTTATTTATTTTTTTAAATTTTTGTGGCACCACTTGGGTCATATTAGGTATAAAGCATTGTATAATATGTTGTGCTGAGATTTTCCCACTCACAGTTAACATTAAAACAAAAATTGCAAGTAATCTCCAAATGTATTTTGGGTAAAATGGTTGGTCATCAACAGCCGTCTATCAACGTCATACGTCATCATGGATCACTTGTAAACAGAACACAGTAATCCATACAGCCTAAACATGAGCGGGAGTTAGAAACACAAAAGTGGAGCGATAAAACGCAAAGACAAAGAAAAAAGGGAGCAAGAAATAGCCAAATTGTCCAAGCTAGAAGCATATTTTGTTGGCCCTAATCCTCAGATCAGTTCCTTCAAATCAAGTTTAACAAGTCATTTGTTCGCAGCTGACTTTGACTATATTGTTTAAATCATTCTGAAGTTGAAGTTAAACAATGTAAATGTCAGTACTACACTTTCTTATGCCACTGCACTGTAACTTATATTCTTTTTTTCTTTCTCTTTAGTTTTTTTTCATGACGTAAAGTACCTTGACTTGCCTTATTGCTGAAATGTGTCATACAAATACTCTTGCTTTGCGTTTTAATCATGTATTAATTCATTTATACAGATTTTAATTCATTTAAATGTATATAAACCTAAATTCATATAATCTATCAGCAGTAAATACATCAAGCCTTTGCTGAGATACCAAAATGAGAGCTCATAACGATTATAGTATATTTATGCTGACAATGCAACATCTGGCACAAAGCATTTACACACAAATTGGCATTAAATACAGTGGGTTCACTTTCACAAATGGAAAGCATTAGTTTTTTCCTCTAACTCTAATTCTGCCAATCACATTACAGCCACACTCGTATAAAAACCAACAAATGCTGCAGTTTCACGACTTAATAAAGATAATTGCATGTCCCCTTTAAGAGATTTATTTGAGAAGTGTAATTGCTGATGAAAGAAAACATTACATTTTGAGCTCAATTCAGTTTAATATAATTAAAACATTTTCTTTTTTTTAGGTTTTACACACATGAATATACATCAAAAGCTCCTAATACCATAAGGTGTGGAGCTTCGGAGGCTTAGAGCAGCAGAAAAAGGTCACAGACCAGTGGATTTTTCTCCGTGTTTGCAGGATGCTTGATGACGTTTAACTGCTGTTGTTGACCGAAAATTATTTTTACACCCTTTGCACATGTAAGGCTTTTCTCCTGTGTTCATATACAGGACTGTCTCAGAAAATTAGAATATTGTGATTTTCTGTAATGCAATTACAAAAACAAAAATGTCATACATTCTGGATTCATTACAAATCAACTGAAATATTGCAAGCCTTTTATTATTTTAATATTGCTGATCATGGTTTACAGCTTAAGAAAACTCTAATATCCTATCTAAAAAGAATTAGAATATTCTGGGAATCTTAATCTTAAACTGTAAGCCATAATCAGCAATATTAAAATAATAAAAGGCTTGCAATATTTCAGTTGATTTGTAATTAATCCAGAATGTATGACATTTTTGTTTTTTTAATTGCATTACAGAAAATAAAGAACTTTATCACAATATTCTAATTTTCTGAGACAGTCCTGTACACATGACATTTCAGATTTGTGAGGTGTCTGAACGTCTTTCCACATTGGTCACAAAGACCACAGATTTCTTCTGTGTGGATGAGCTTATGGACTTTTAAAGTTGATGGCTCTCTGAAGCTCTTCCCACAATGGTCACAGGTAAAAGGCTTTTCTCCTGTGTGGATATACCGATGATGTTTTAAATGTATGTCACACTGGTGAGTTTTCTTTGGCGGATTGGTAGACTGACCCTGCAGTCTGTCCCCTAAACCAAGCTCTCCCTTGTGATGAGGGGAAAAAAAAAAAAGCTTGCTGGGAGAGCGAAAGTGAGACCTGCAGCATTTTCTTTGTACCATTTCTTAACAAATGGGTCTCATCTAAGGAGGAGATCCAGGGATCTGGAGATAATGTGGAAATATTATATGCATAACCATAAAAAAAGCCATTGTCACCTCGTAAGTATCAATAGATCGAATTACATTCAGAAACCCTAATATATAAAACCGAAGATAATTATTTAACTGCAGAAAAATTGTAACTTTTTTCTGTTTTTTCTCTGTATTTGACCTTTTATATACTGTCCAGACACTGTTCTTCCTCAATCAATAAAATAAGATTATTGTTCACAATTCTTCAAAATGTGTTAAAAGATCAAATTCCTTATTACATTAAATGTTTTTTTCTCTTAGCTTTATAAAGGAAAGGAGGTAGAGAGGAACTCAAAGTTTGGGAAACACCTGCTTTTGATCGGGTTATATTCACAGACAAAGTTACCACGGTAACAGACTCAGTAATTACTTACCATCAGTGTACATTAAAAGAGAGCCTTCTCAAAAGCAAATATATATATTGGCTTTGTCTTCCAGCACACTGAATGGAAGTCCCACAGACAAGCAGTGCTGCAGGGCATCGAGCAGTTCTTGAGGAATCAGGAAATGCCAAGTAACTCTCTGATCAACACTACTGCTTGGGAACGATGCTTCCAAGGTCTGCTGCAGCCCAAAGCGTTGAAGTCTGATGGACTACCACTTCTCTTTTTACTGGATGACAACTTCTACTATCCAAGCATGAGATATGAAGTGTTTCAACTTGCGAGAAAGTGTGAGTAGCCTGTTGTAAACAGATAATATGGCTATATTTTGATGAAGTGGAGTTTGAGGGTTCTGTTCTTTCGTTGCAGATTCGCTGGGTTTCTGCCAGGTGTATCTTGAGTGTGATTTGGAGATCTGCATCAACAGAAACCAAAGCAGGCCTCAGCCCATTCCACATGAGGTGATTTTGGAGATGGTGAAACGTTTAGAGTCTCCAAATCCAGGGAAGAACTATTGGGAGAAGCAAAGCTTGCTACTCAACACCACAGACAACTTGTCCCAGTGTGACATGTAGGACCATTAACTAAATCTATTCGTGAAGCTAAATTGTCTTAAAATGCAGCCTGTCTCTGTTTCTCTTACTGTGTGACTTATTCTCAGCCAGAAAGTGATGGAGTTGATTTCTTCTGCCATGAGTAACCCGTTAAGCCCAGCTGAGGACAACGCTGAACAAAAGGTGTCACTGCAGCTCAAATCCGTGACACATGAGACAAAATTGAAACCAGCAGTTACTAAAGTCAATTGTTCCTCTTTTCTTTTTTCTTGTTATTTTGTACATGTTGCAGGAAGCTGATCGTCTGAAATGCGCCGCCAGTGTGGTCCACCAGGCTGACCAGGCCTGTCGACGCCTCATATCTGAAGCAATGAAGACTGCCAGAGGTCGGTTGTCAAGCTTCATAACTGTCATTTTATATGTTATCATTTGGAACCAATAAAAATGATGTTTACTGTCCACATTTCAGAAAATCAGGTTCCATCTGAACACATGCGGTGTCTGGCTGCTCAGCTGAACGAAGCTAAAGCAACATTTCTTCACGATCTGCGGAAGCGGTTCCTCCAGGAGGCTTTAATTCAAGAGGAGGACATCGATGTTGAGCATGTGGCAAAAAGAGCAGTGGATGTTTTTGATGACAACAAAAAGCAGATCCTGTTAAGATTCATAAACAATCATGAATAACTTAAATTAAAAAAGAAAATGCTATACAAACAAATACATCAGTTTGTGTTCAGTTTCGTAAATAACACTTTTTGCAGGTCATTTGCTCTCAAAATTCATGCGTTGAGTAACGCTGAGTTAAACGGACTTAAAAAAATCCATGTATCAGTTCATTAATTTATTCAATTACACAATAAAAAACTTAAAAAACATTGTTTTGTAATTGGTAAACGCTTATAAAAACACTTAATTACTGACGGTCATTACTACAGGCCGAGTTTACACAAATAAAAAGCTAACAGTACTTCACTTAACAGTAAAAGGGCAACAGCGGGTCTTTAACGTGTTTCCACATCAGCTGAAAAATCCCCAACTTTTATTTTGTACTACAAATTTACTCAAGACAATATGTAATTATTGGTTATAAAATACAATTTTTAAGCTTAGTTCATGTTACAAACAGGCTAATCAGTTTTTAAAGGTCACTAGAATATTATTAATGTATACATGTGAGAACTGCAAGCACAACTGCAAAGAAACAGCAGTGAGCCTCTGGACATCCACAGAGGTTTCTCTCAGAGAAATCAGTCCATCTGACTTAATTAAGATGGTATGTTTTGCATATTAAACTAACAAACAAGAAAGGGTACGTAAAATAGTCAAAAAAGATAGTTTACGATCCCAGTGTGAGTAGACAGGTGGTTAAACTTGAACTGTGGGTGTTGAATACTGCGTTGGCCTTAAGGTTGGTGCAAATATGAGTCACTGAAGAAATTAACACAATAAGCTGCCTGAGCAGTGAGGTTATTGGTCAGAAGGTATTAAATACTGACAGTGAGATTGTGTGGTTTTGTACATTCAAAACTGATGACAAGCTCCAGCATCAAGGCAACAGAACAGTGCTAGTGGGGAGTGTAAAAGAGTAGGAAACACAACATGACATGTTGCTCTATGCAAATAAGCACAGTAACTATGGCAACAAAATCTAAATAATTGGTCCCCAAGTCAAAATAATTGAAATGATTATTCTTTCATAGGTTCATGTGGTGCAGTACTGATGCTGCTAGTGTTTGAAAACATTTTTTGATATACTGGTTTCCATTGGGTTACGTTCATACATATTCTTAAATCTGTTAAAACTTTGCTCAGTAATCTAAAATGTCAACGTGTTGAATGCAGGGTCATAGATGACAACCCACTGTGGGTTTAGTCTGCACCAGGGGTTGGCAACGCAAAATGTTGAAAGAGCCATATTGGACCAAAAACACAAAAAACAAATATGTCTGAGCCGCAAAAAATGAAAAGTCTTGTATAAGCCTTAGAATGAAGGCAAATGGCGAAAGGTCGAGAAAAAAAGTTTAAATGTCGAGAAAAAAGTCGAAATGTTGAGAAAAAGTCAAAATTTAAAGAAAAAGGTTGAAATGTCGAGATTAATGTTGAAATACAAAATGTTTAGAAAAAAATTGAAATGTCGAGAAAAAAAGTCAAAATTTCGAGAAAAAAGTCAAAATTTCGAGAAAAAAGTTGAAATGTCGTGTAAATGACCTTTAATATGATCATTTCTGTAAATATGTTTTTGTGTTTGTTTTGCTCATTGGCGTTGTTTGGAGCCAGGCTTTTATTTTTGGTTTTTATTAAGACGAATATTTAGTGCTTTTATTTTGAAGGCGTCTCGCCGAGAACTTCAGCGCATATTTAACGGTAAAGTTTAACAGCTGTTGAAACATTTTCTACAAGACTAAACTAGTGTCGGGAGTGCTAAAGTGTGCCTTACCGACACAAAAAGCACCTGGCTGATAAGGGGCACAAGGTTTGTTTTATTTGTACATTTTATACAGTATTTATGTATATATTGAGTTTAGTTGTCATGGTTACTGTCATTTATTTACTGTCAGTTAACGGGTTTGCCGACCCAGCGAGCTGCTGTGTCGGCCTCTATTTTAGTTGAATGAAACAATGTATGTATATAGTAAGAGTAACTTTGTTGTATTTTATTCCTTTATAGCTCTTACGGTGTGTTTGAGGTGATTTTATATTGAAGGAATAAAAACATCTATGAACCATCAGTTAGAGAGTCAACCGTCATCAGTCGGGGATGCTACAGTAAGAGCTTCACCTCATCCCTCACATCACGCCGCTGACCAAGGACAACTGCAGAGGGACCTGATGTGATGGTCAAGGATTGTGGTACCTCTTCACAACATGGAAGCATCAGCAAAGACGCCTCTAGACGACAGAGACTCTGAACAGATAAAGGATAAGGATACTGCAGAGGAGGATCTTCGTCGCTCTGGTCGCTTACGGAATCCCACGGAAAAGATGCTTGCATATCATGAGGAGGAGGCTCACAAAAAGGAGAAAAGGTTGACCCACGTGTATGAACAATGGAAGGTTCAGGCACGTAAGGCTAGAGAAAAGTTAAAGTCAGACATTCCTGAAAGTGACATTGCAAATCTTATAGACACACTTGAAGAAGAGAAAAACTGTGTTATAAACCTGTATATAGAAATCAGAGCTCACCTCACTCCATCTAATGAGACAAGACGTCGTATTGATGCCTGTGAGGCAGTGACAAGGGACATTGTTAAAATTGCCTTTGAAAGGATATCAGGCATAGATGGAGAATTTGATAGTGAAGCAGTAAGGCAACGTCTTCATGAGCTTCTTAACAGAGACTATGCTCACTCCATCTATGGATCCACAGCTGCACCTCCAAGTCAACACTCAAGTAAAGGTTCCAGTCAATACTCTGCCATAGTAGCAAAACGAGCAGATGCTGCAGCAGAATTAGCAGCAAAGGAGGCAGAGTATGAAGTGTTACTAAAAGAGGAGAAACAAAAAGAAAAGATTCAACTCTTGGAGGAACAACAAAGAAAGGAACTTGAGGCTCAAAAACGTGAGTTGGAAAGATTAAAGGCAGAGAAGGACATTAAAGCTGCACGAGCAAGGTTCACAACTTATGATCAGGAAGTAATACAGGAGGCAAGTGTTAATTTGGCTGATCAGATGAGAACAAGAGAACATCAGTATGTGTATCCTCCTCCTTCAGCTCTCATACAGCAGCCCACTGACATCACAGTAACAACATCACCTGCAAGGACAGATGTAAGTTATCTGGCTCAAGCAGTCCAAGATAGCATAGCTCTGAACAGGCTCCCAATGCCAGAACCGTCTGTATTTACTGGTGACCCTATTCAGTTCATTGAGTGGAAGGCTTCCTTCACATCCCTCATAGACAAAAGGAACATTGCATCAGCTGACAAATTGCATTATTTGAAAAAATATGTAGCAGGTCCAGCTCGAAAGACACTTGATGGCATATTTTTTAGAAATGATGATGAAGCCTATAAAGATGGATGGAACCGTCTCAACCACAGGTACGGTCAGCCGTTTGTTGTACAAAAAGCATTCAGGGAAAAACTAGCAAACTGGCCAAAGATCCAACCCAGAGATGCTGAGGGACTCAGAGCATTTGCTGATTTCTTACACTCATGTATGGAAGCCATGCCTTATGTTAAAGGTCTGAACATTTTGAACGATTGTGAAGAAAACCAGAAATTGGTTCAAAAGCTACCAGATTGGGCAGCATCACAGTGGAACCGCAAAGTCACTCAAGTCATGAGAGAAGACCAAGAGTTTCCCAGTTTCCAGGAGTTTGTCTTCTTCATTGTAAATGAGGCAGAAATTGCATGTAATCCTATTACTTCATTCCATGCTCTCCACTCATCAGAGGCTAACTCATCACGTCATCTGAAGGAAAATAAATGTAAATCCAGTGTTTATCATACACAGACTGTTACAGACACTGAAACACAAGGACAGTTGAAAACAAGTTTAAAGCCACCATGTGTGTTTTGTCAAGACGATAAACATCAACTTCATCACTGTCCTGAATTTAAAGGCAAAGCTCTGGAGGAACGACAGAAATATGTGAGAGAAAATAGACTTTGTTATGGCTGCCTGAGGATGGGCCATAATGCCAAAGACTGCCGCAATAGACATTCATGTGACAAATGTAAAGCAAGACATCCTACGCTTCTCCATGATGACACCTACACCAAAGCCAAGCCCACGTCAGTCTCAAATCAAAGTACCACAGAGGAAACAGCAACCACATTGGCTCTCGGTGTGACAACGAAGGAGCCATCTACCAACACTTCAATGATAACGCCAGTGTGGGTTTCTTCTGTCAGCAATCCAGGTAAAGAAAGACTTGTTTATGCGCTGCTTGATACCCAAAGCGATACAGTCTTCATTGACCAAGAAGTCAGCAATAGTTTACAGACTGAAACACATCCTGTAAGACTGAAACTAACGACCATGACAAGAAAGGATACATTAATGCATAGTCAAAGAGTGTCAGGTTTGAGAGTGAGAGGTTACAGCTCAGCTATCCACATTGATCTCCCTCCTGCTTACACCAAGAACTGTATACCAGTGAATCGAACACACATTCCTACCTGTGACACGGCACGGAACTGGAATCATCTCATCAAAATAGCAGATGAAATCCCTCCACAGCTGGAATGTGAAGTCGGTCTGCTGATCGGCTACAATTGCTCAAGGGCACTGGCACCACGGCAGGTAATTCTTGGAGGAGATAGTGAACCATATGCAGTTCAGACGGATTTGGGGTGGACTATTGTAGGCTGTTCATCACCTCACCAAAACTCACCAAGCATCACCAACATGTGCCACAGAGCTTCTGTCAGAGAGCTTCCTCCGGTGACCACAGCTGAAGCACTCAGGGTTCTCGAGTCTGACTTTAAGGATGCTAATAAGGACGGAAAGACTGTGTCTCATGATGACATCCGCTTCCTGGATGTGTTAAAGAAAGAGATACCTCCAGCTACGGATGTTAGCGCAGAAATACGGATTGGAGATCCTGAAGTCAAGAGGATTCAGGCTCTAAACACACAGACACGGGAACAGTCAAGTCTCTCAGACCGCCTGTCAAAGTTTTCTTCATGGTCAAAGGCAACTCAGGCAGTCGCTCGTCTCATTCGTCGGGTCAGGAATGATAAGTCGACAGACCACAGCACCATGCAAGAACGAGAAGACGCGCGCTGCATCATCATAAGAGACTTACAGAGACACGCGTATCCAGAAGAGATGAAGTTGCTCAGTAAGGTAACTCAACTTCCCTCTCAGAGTAAACTGTTTAGGTTGGATGCCTTTATTGATCAAGATGGACTCCTCAAGGTGGGAGGAAGACTAAAAAATGCATCGCTCCCTACCTCACTGAAGCATCCGGTAATTATACCAAAGAGTCATCCCATCACCAAAGCAATAATTGCTCACTGTCACGAGAAGGTCAAACATCAAGGAAAAGGCTCGACTATTAATGAGATCAGATCAAACGGATTTTGGATTCCAGGAATCAACAGAGCTGTGGCAACGCATCTACATCAATGTGTTACATGTCGAAAACTCAGAAGGCTCACAGAGGAACAGCGAATGGCGGATTTGCCGTCTGAACGTGTGGATCCATCACCACCTTATTGTGGAATGGACTGTTTCAGCCCGTTTTTCACCAAACAAGTACGTAAGGTACAAAAGAGATACGGACTGCTTTTTACCTGCCTTTGCTGTCGAGCTATTCACATTGAAATGTTAGACGACATGTCAACAGATGCCTTCATAAACGGACTTCGTTGTTTCATTGCTATAAGAGGAGCAGTACGAGACATAAAATGTGACCAAGGAATGAACTTCGTTGGAGCTAAAAACGAACTGAATGAAGCTCTCAAGCAAGTGGATGCTGATCGTCTGACTACGTTTTTGGCTGAGAAACAATGTGACTTTAGCATGAACGCTCTACGTGCAAGCCATGCTGGAGGCGTATGGGAGAGACAGATCCGAACGGTGAAGAATGTTCTTCGTTCTACTCTCTCATCCTCATCAGGCAGGCTGGACGATGCCTCTCTACGGACATTCTTTTATGAGGCAGCAGTTCACTCCGCAACCATATCTTTTGTAGTATAATTAGTTAATGGACATTTTTTAATCAGTCGCTAAAATTAAAGGTCACGTAGTTTAGAAATCATTCGTGCTTTATATCAAATATGATGATAAAGGGATGAAAACCAGTAATGATTTGGTGGGAGTGTAAATGACCTTTAATATGATCATTTCTGTAAATATGTTTTTGTGTTTGTTTTGCTCATTGGCGTTGTTTGGAGCCAGGCTTTTATTTTTGGTTTTTATTAAGACGAATATTTAGTGCTTTTATTTTGAAGGCGTCTCGCCGAGAACTTCAGCGCATATTTAACGGTAAAGTTTAACAGCTGTTGAAACATTTTCTACAAGACTAAACTAGTGTCGGGAGTGCTAAAGTGTGCCTAACCGACACAAAAAGCACCTGGCTGATAAGGGGCACAAGGTTTGTTTTATTTGTACATTTTATACAGTATTTATGTATATATTGAGTTTAGTTGTCATGGTTACTGTCATTTATTTACTGTCAGTTAACGGGTTTGCCGACCCAGCGAGCTGCTGTGTCGGCCTCTATTTTAGTTGAATGAAACAATGTATGTATATAGTAAGAGTAACTTTGTTGTATTTTATTCCTTTATAGCTCTTACGGTGTGTTTGAGGTGATTTTATATTGAAGGAATAAAAACATCTATGAACCATCAGTTAGAGAGTCAACCGTCATCAGTCGGGGATGCTACAGTAAGAGCTTGATTAATGTTGAAGTACAATCTTGAGAAAAAGTCGAAATGTCGAGATTAAAAAGGAAAGGAAAAAGGAAGAAAAAAGGAGGAAAAAAAGAAGAAGAGAAAGAAAGAGAAAAAAAGAAGAAAAAAAGGGGAAAAAAAAGGTCAAACATTTTTGAAAAAGCTCCAGGAGCCACTAGGGCGGCGCAAAAGAACCGCCGGCGGCTCTAGAGCCGCGGGTTGCCGACCCCTGGTCTACACCCTAAAGGGTAGTATTTGCTAGCAGTGCAACTAGAACAAATGTTTAAGCAAGGAGATGGCGTCAACCAAAATAATTAAATATGATCCTTCAGGGCTGGCCCTTTGTCGAACTAATCTCCTTCACCTCAGAATGTTAAATATGCATATGTTAAAGGGGACGTGCAGAGAAACGGAAGAAAAAAAAAACAATCACATTTGTGTGCTCGAAGACGTGTACTTAGGTGTCTGCGGAAAGTACTAATCAAAAACTATGACATTACACAACTCTAGGACTTTGTTTGGGACAGCCTCAGTCCATAAATGCAGCGAGTGGTTCAGATCTGCAGTCCGCTACGATGTCACAGACCCAGATCAGTTGAATTAACCAGCTTCTTTATCTTTATCTCAACCTAATTTAACAAATGCTGCATTTTCTGTACCATGAAAGAGTGTAGCACAAAGCTCTAACATGGCACACCCGGATAGAGGGATGGAGTGGAGTGAAGTGGAGCACTTCAATCCCTAAAACAATAAAAACCTTTACGAAGAACAGAGGTGTAATGACATGTTTTGTTTTTTTTAACCAAAGCATATTACAGAGTCTCAACTTCTTAAAATGTGTCAGGGACATATGAAGTCTTACTAAACTGGACTGCCTAACTGAAGTGCTATATATTATGACGGAGTATTAGGGCCAAACTAAGACGAAAAAAAAATGGAAATTACGAAAATAAAGTCATAATGTTGTGAGAATAAAGTCGTAATATATAATATAAATATAACTTCACAAGATGCTCAATATTCCTCATTTTAACACAGGGAGAAGATGCTCTTCATGTTAGAGTTCTCATAAATTACCACTTTATTCTCGTAATATTACGACTTTATTCTCATAAATTACCACTTTATTCTTGTAATGTTACGACTTTATTCTCGTAATGTTACGACTTTATTCACGTAATTTTATGACTATTCTCGTAATTTCAATTTTTTTTTTTTGTCTTAGTTTGGCCCTAATACTCCGTCGTAGTATATAAAGGTCCAAATAACAAAAATAATCACTTTTTATGTTGGGCACGGGCAAAATGGCATGCAAAATTGTATTTGTCTATGCACATGTGACCACAGATGTTGCACTGGAATGGATGTTCATACCCATGGCAGCCCATGTGAATAGTAAAGAGTATATTATCAAAAAAGTGAATATCACAATGTTGGCATTTATATGACAGCTGCTGGTCCAGCGGTGTGGGGACAGGAGTGGGTGGGCTCGGCAGGCTGTTACTGACACTTCCAGGAAGAGCGTTTGCATTGGTCCCCAGGCCAAAGCCAGGAACAGGACTGAAACTCTCCCCACCCGAGGGGGAAGGTTCAATTTCCGGTGATGATGTCTGTAATCCATTCGAGCACGCAGCATTGTGTGCACGGGAGTCATCTTGTGCAATGACTGGTTTCACATCTTGTATAAACTCCCTGTCGGGGGACACGGGGGAACAATACTCAGGGTGAAGGTCCGCCACCTGAAGCGAAGACAGCTGGTCCAGCGGGTTCCCAAAAGTTAAACCATTCGTACTCCTGCCACGGCTTTCATTCTCATCCACCTTAGGAGGATTCTCATACTCCCTGTTATGCAGCTGGTGGATCTTGTGGGGCAGGTCACCTGGATAATCACACTTTGGCATCACCATCGACGGAGGGTTCAAATTGAGGAAAAGCCGCCGGCTGAAGCCGAGGGAGGTTGTCCTCTTCTGCAAAGTGCTCAACATTCTCTTGTTGGAGAAAGGGGCGCGAACCACCCTTGAAGGCAGAAGCTTGTGGCGGCGGCGGCGGTGGTGCGACAGGTTGCTGCGGTCACTACATCGGAAGGGGCAGAGGTCACACTTGTACGGCTTCTCTCCTGTGTGAGAGCGCATGTGGGCTTCCAAGTGGCGCTCGTATGCAGACGCAAATGGGCACACCTGGCATCGGTGAGGCTTCTCTCCTTGGTAAACAAAATAATTGGAGTTAGAAATAGATTAGTCTAGAAGAGTGAATGTATAGTACAGTGCAGAGGTGGGTAGTAACGAGTTACATTTACTCCGTTACATTTACTTGAGTAAGTTTTGGGAAATTTTGTACTTTTAGGAGTAGTTTTGAATCACTATACTTTTTAGTTTTACTTGAGTAGATTTGTGAAGAAGAAACTATTACTCTTACTCCGCTACATTAGGCTACGTTGAGCTCGTTACTTTTCTTTTATCCGCGTACGCGTCAATCTCATGACATCACTGGGTGATTCTTTGGGAAAAATGTTTGTTTTTGCATGTTTTGTCACATTTACACAGACTCAAACACACACAGAGTTTCTATGAGTTCATGGGCTTGTTCTAGTTCTGCCTGGTTAAAAAAGAAAAGTACAAAGGCTGGAAATTTTGTGCTACTTGTGCTTAACTTAAGTTATTATTTTATTTATTTTATTATTTATTAAAGTACTTGAATTGACTTTAAGATTATTTTAATTTAAGCTATTTTTTATTTTTTATTAATTTTAATTCATTTTTTTATTTTATTGATTTAATTTGCCTGAAGATGATTATTTTGTACTTTTGTCAGTTTGAATGGTTGTGTTAAAAAAATAAATCAGACGTTACTCAACAGTTACTCAGTACTTGAGTAGTTTTTTCACCAAGTACTTTTTTACTTTTACTCAAGTAATTATTTGGATGAATACTTTTTACTTCTACTTGAGTCATATTATTCTGAAGTAACAGTACTTTTACTTGAGTACAATCTTTGGCTCCTCTACCCAGCTCTGTTAGAAATATATTAGTCTAGAAGAGTGAATGTATAGTACAGTGTAATATTATGTTAGGTAGTCTCAGGTTATAATGTGAAATGTAAATGATACAGTACAACATACAGTGTTTCTGATTCAATAGAAAACTGACCTGTGTGAATCCGGGTGTGCTCTATTAAACGAGCCATGCCCTTGTTGGTATAACTGCAGTAGCTACACTTGTATTTTCCATCACAAGTCCTCTCCAGGCCGTCCATCTGAACATCTGATCCATCCACAAATGACAGGCTCACCTCCACAGATGGGGGCTCCACACCGTTCTGCTCGCACCTGGGGACATCTACAACCACACACAAAGTACATACATCTGTTTGTGCACTTCTCTGAGAAGTAGCTCTGATGTGGACGGTAGTTTTCCTCACCATCGTGAAACTGATCCGTGGTCCCTTTTTCTGCACAAACAGACCCTGAGATCATGTTGACATGCTGAGTTTGCTGGCTCAGGTATTCCTGGAATTCCTTCACAAAGTCAACAGGCTCAGTCTTAATCTCTTCCATTTTAAGATTTCCGGGTTGAGAATAATAATATCCAGAAGTGATGATGAACCGAGCAGATGTTTAAAATTGCTTAATTGTTTGAAATAAAAGGGTGTTTAGAGCTTACTCACTGTGGTATTAGCGGTATTAGCATCAGTGCTAATGTTACTTTAACCTATCGCCTCTCTTCTTGATTTTTTAAACACAGTTTTCCCCGTGGTTTACATCTTACTTGTCAGTATTTGACCAGAATTATTGCCACGAATAATAATAATAATGATAAACAAGACCCTAGATATGAGTTTATCTTACTAGCTACAGTCATTTCCTTTGACAGCTTCCGTTTTTTCTGATACGTCAGTCGTCACACAAACGCAACTGTTGCCTTCAATAAATCATTGATTTCGTAGAATCGAAAGTCAAATACATGTATTTATTCTAGTTAAATTGCTTCGTTATGTAGAGCTATTGACCTGATGAGATTCTATCTTGAAGTTTAATTATAAGTGGTCTGCATATGTAATAATCTATATATAGCACCAAAATTGAACATCTTCACAATAAGCCTACTCACAGATTTCCGTCTTTCAGAATGCTCCTGAAGGCACCATCGGCCCTCTAGTGGTCAAACTCGAAAACATTTATGTACTGATTTGCTGTAGGAGGTACCTAAATAGAGAAAGAACCGAACTAGTGGCAGAGCTGCAAGAAATGGGCATGAAAGGAATAACAGAAGTATTTTGGAAGTGGGATCGACCAACCAATTATTTATAGAGACAAATGAGCTTGAATTGAATGAACTGGTGGACTTCAAAACTGCACAGATTATGTTCAAAATCAACAATAACATGCTGCCAGACTGTATTCAAAATATGTTCAATTTAAGACAAAGCCATTACAACCTCAGAGGGGAGAGCATATACAGGAAATCAACAATCAGAACCAACACCAAACTGAGATGCTACAGTGGCAGCGGTGGATGTATGCAGTACTCGAGTTGTAAAAAGAATTCAGGGGGGGATGGTGGATTTTATCATATGGGGACAGATCATTTGTGCTGATTACAAATAATATAATATATTACAAATAATAGCACTGACCAAAACACCTGCAGAAATACTGCAGGAATGACATAGCAGCAGTTAAATGCAGCCTTCTGTAAGCTTTAAATATCCACTGGGCTTACATCAAATACATCAAAACACAACAATAAAAACTGTTTTCTGAACAAGAATATTTGTCTTATTTCTAGTTAAAATGTCTCATTTCAATAAAAAAAATCTCATTACACTTACAACAAGACTCATCACTGGAAAAAACAACAATGTTCACCTGTTTCAAGTAGACTTTCACTTGAAATAAGTAGAAAAATCTGCCAGTGGAACAACATTTTTTTGCTTGTAATGAGAAGATAAATCTTGTCCCACTGGCAGATTCTTCTACTTATTTCAAGTGAAAATTTACTGGAAACAGGTGAAAATGGTCAAATAAGTTATTTTTCTGGTGATGACTCTAAATGTTGAAATAGCAGTAAAACCACATTCATTGATGAAATGACATAAGGGATGGAAAGGAGGGATGGCAGTTTTACAGGGGGGATGATTTGGACCGTTTTTATTTCAGGGGGGATGTCATCCCCCCTCATCCCCCCTCAACTCCAGTACTGGATGTATGGAATAAATTAGATAGGGATTTGAAATGATGTAGAACCTTAACCTTATTTAAAAAAACATTGAAAAGAAGGATTATTTCTTTATATCAAATTAATGAGTGGTGGTGCTTGCTATGTTGAGTTGGGTATTTATTTAATTAGTTATTTGATTTGATTTTTTAAGGATGAAGGTAACAGACTGCACCTTTATTTTTATTTTTTTTTATTTCTTGAGGAATTTTTGTTATCCCCATGGAGGCAATTTGTTTTACTGTCAGTCTTTTCTCTTACTTCTTGCTTTCATCTCATTACTTTAATTAATCTTTTAGAGGGTAGGCAAATAATAAGCTTTTTTTTTTGTTTTCCTGAGTGAGCGGCGCCATGATGGATCTGCCCGTCCGCGTGACGTCATATCACACGTACATCAAAGAGATCGGTTTTCATGTTGGGCGGGGCCTCTGACGTCATTAGTTCAGCGCTCACGTAGGTTACCATGACAACATCACAACATTCCATTGCACTATAAATACGCTGAAAACTCCGCACAGAATCATAGTGTATTGAACCTTCAACACGCTACCTGTTGCAAGACTCTCTGGTGAAAACCACGTCTAACGACTCGGAAAACACTTAGAAAACGCTTCAGAACTTCAAACTTACATTTACTGACACATTTCAAACCGTATATATCTTGAATCCTTCAAGACACGACCTGTTGCAAGACTCTCTGGTGGAAACCACGTCTAACGACTCGGAAAACACCTCAGAAAACGCTTCAGAACTTCAAACTTACATTTATTGACACATTCCCTACCGTGTTGATCGCAGAAATGCCTTTTAACGGAGGTCCAAGACCCACACAGGGACTTGTGAGCTCTCCCAGCGATGGAGCTCAGTCCCAGGTCTCAGAAGAACTCCACCAACTCCAAAGGGGGTTAGAAGAGTGCAAAAGAGACCATGATTTCCAGACCAAATACAGGAACAAACTGGTGTGTGAACTTGTTGGTCGCAAAGAGGAAATAGAAAGTATCTTGTCGATCAACCAGAAAATGTACTCAAACACAGTTGACCTGAGAGAGCAACTCCAGCAGCTGCAGGAGGAAAATAAAGCCCTCCACGAGGAAAACAAAAATCTGGAAGAGTACAACATGGAGATCAGTCTCCAGCAGAAGCAAGACCAGGAAAAATCCTTGGTCCGGGTGGAGGAGGCTCTGGCAGAACTGATAAGTAAAAGGCAAGGGTTCGAGGAAAGAGGGGTCGAGGTTGAAAAGGAGAAAATGAACCTGGAAGAGCTCAAAAGACAGACTGAAGAAATAAAACTAGAATATGAGAAGGAAAAAATGTATCTGAAAGAGCAGAAGGAAAGCTTGCAAAGAGAAGAAAAGATAGTGATGGAGGGCAAGAAAAAACAGGAGATGGAGATGGAAGTGTTGCAAGCAGCAATGCTTGATCTGGAGGAGAAGAGGTCAGACCTGCAACTGTTGCAGTGCAACATGGATGTGGAGAAAGCTGAGATGAAGCAAATGAAGGAACATGCTGTAAACTTGCAGAATGAGAAGAACAAGCTGCAGGGAGAGATCAAGATTTTAATGGAGAAAAGGAAAGAAATGGAAACGGGTCAGAAGGACCTGGAAATGGAAAAGACACAAATCTGTGATACCGAACTAAAAACAGACAAAGACTGTGCAGAACTAAAGAGAGAGGTGGAACGTGTGGAGGAAAGGGAAGATGAAGCAGCACAGGAGAAAGAATTGCAAGAGGAGGATGAGAAACTGCAGCTGGAGACACAATTGGAAGAGAAAGAGAGAATCGAGGAGGAGGAGGAGGAGGAGGAGGAGAAGATTGTTAAAAAGGAGAAAAAGAAGAGATGTTTCTTAAAGATCTTCAAGAAACAAAGGGGAGATGAGGAAAGAAGAGATGAAAAAGTACAGAAAAAATGGAATGACATCAAAGAAAAAGATGAAGAACATCCTAAAGAAATGGACAAAAAGAAGGAAAAGGTGGTGAAGAAGAAAAGTTGGTTCAGCCGGATTTTCAAAAAGTCCAGCAGAGAGAAGGCTGCTGGAAACCAGTAGCTCAGCGACTTCACCTCCTCTCCAAATTCTTCTCCCCAACATCTCTTCTCTTCCCATCTTCATCCTCTCATTTCCAGATGGCTTTATTGCAGGAGGACAATAAAGCCAAATTTTCACCAAATATGGTCAAGGACTCAATACCGAGTCCGATGACACCACCCGCGACTCTTTATGTCAAACCATGCAAACCATTAAATATCAAATTTTTCACCAGGCCTGACTTGCGTGCAAAATTTGGTGACTTTTTGGGCACGTTTAGGGGGGCAAAAAGGCCCTCCTTTCGTCAGAAAAATAAAGAAAAAGAAAGAAAGAAAGAAAGAAAGAAAGAAAGAAAGAAAGAAAGAAAGAAAGAAAGAAAGAAAGAAAGAAAGAAAGAAAGAAAGAAAGAAAGAAAGAAAAAGAATTCCTACAGATACAATAGGGCCTTCGCACTGTAAGTGCTCGGGCCCTAACAAGTGCAAAGAGCAACAGCAGAGCTACGTCCGGATGCTCTTCGTCGACTACAGTTCTGCATTTAACACAATAATCCCAGACATCCTCATCACAAAACTGACCACCATCGGCCTACACCTCTCACATGTGCCTGGAGTAAAAACTTTCTCACCAACCGACCCCAGACTGTGAGACTCGGCCCCCACCGGTCCTCCACCCGCATGCTGAGCACCGGCTCTCCACAGGGCTGTGTGCTGAGCCCCCTCCTGTACAGCCTGTACACCAATGACTGCAGTCCCACCCATAACAACAACCTGATCCACTGGGCGGTGCCCCTTACCCTTCTTCTCTTCTCCCTTTCCATTTTTATGTATTATAAGTACCTCATAGCTATCATTTTTGTCCATCGTTCCTGTAGTTTCTTGTGCTGGCCCCCTTTTTTCTCTTTTGTGCATGTTTGCAGGCCGGAGCTTCAGGAGCTGCGTGCTGGCCTGCGGTCCCCCCCTCTGGTCATCCCGCTGCTGCTTCCACATGCTTGCAGTGTCCCCCCCCTCTGGTCATCCCGTTGCTGCTTCCACCTGCCTGCCCCCCCCTCTGGTCATCCTGCAGCTGCTTCCACCTGCCTGCTGTGTGTTGCTGACGTCCCCGACTCCCCCAGCCTGGCCTTCGGCAGGAGGGTCCCCCCTTATGAGCCTGGTCCTGCTCAAGGTTTCTTCCCTCCTAAAGGGGAGTTTTTCCTTGCCACTGTCTGGCTTAAGGTTTTTCTCCCACTATGGGAGTTTTTACCTGCCATTGTTTATGTAATAATTGCTCGGGGGTTTATGTTCATGTTCTTGTCTCTGGAAAGATCCTAGAGACAACTTTTGTTGTATTAGACGCTATACAGATAAAATTGAATTGAATTGAATTGAATTGAATACCGCTCATCCATGGAGAGCCTGCTGACGTATTGTATTACAGTCTGTAAATTAAAATATCAAGTGTTAAAGTATGAAATTCTTTGTTTTGTTGTTTTGTTTTCTTATCATATCTTGAATTGTTATTTTTTACATGTACAAAATAAATCAAATCAAATTTAAAAAAAATCGAATACTTTTTCCCGGCCTATCTGTGCAATATTCCACCACATGTGTAGTAATATGTTATTATCTGTAGATAAGATCTCAGGTCTTGATTTGACTATTTAAAAATGCACCTTAGCCTTTTTATATTATTTATATTTCTTGTATCTGTTTGCGCTGTCTTGCACTGGAAAGGTCATGCTGCTTTTAATCTCACTGTAGCCATGTATAATGGCAATAAAGTATTCTATTCTATTCCAACACACAGATGCTTAAGTGTGTTTAAGAAAAGCACTGAGTGGCTTCAGTGGATAAGAGACAGACAAGAAAATAAAGAAATGTCTGCAAAAAAATAAAAAGTAAAAATGATGGTGTGAATGACCAAATTGCTCTATATGTATTATATGAATCTTAAAGCTACCTTGCATTGTTTTTCTAGTGCAGGAACACCAATTCACATACATTATATCAGGCAGTATTTAAAAAAAAACTCCACCATGTATAGTCATAAAAAACAAATCCCACTCCAGGGAAAAAAGGAAGATAAATCTGAAATTAATTTGTTCACAGGTATTGTTGGAGTCACAATAAAAGTGCTCTACTCTCAATATGCAAGGTAATGGTGCCTAACACACAGCAGCAAGAAAAATATGTCAAACATTTGGAATGAACTGGTTTTCTTCACTAATTTATAATCAAATTTAATATGTCTTTCATCTGAGTCTCAATTTTAGACAATCACAATGTGCATTATGATAGCACACAAAAACAATTGAGCACCCGTTAAACATTCACAGTGCTGTTGGAAAAAGTAAGCAGCCCCTTGGAGTCAGAAACCTGTGGTTACTGCACAGCAGTAACAGGGGAAACACTAAAGGCATTTAGCAGCTAGTTGTAGGGTGGAGTTAGATGGTATTTGTATATTGGAATTTTTTGTAATGTTTTCTTTGAACAGTGTATTCGTTTTCTTGTTGTAATTTTTTTTTTTTTTTTTTTGTGATTTCAAGACCGAAATAAGCTAAACTAAACTGAAAACTGAGTGGGAGGGGGAGGCGGAGTTTATTTAAATTTCTGTATGATACTGGGCGGATGATGAGAATATAGTGTGAGTTCTTGAAAGATCCAGAAGGTGGCAGCAATGCAACTAATGCAAGCTGCCGTAAAACTCCAAAGAAGAAGAAGAAGAAGAAGAGGAAAACATTTCATAACAAGCCATGGCTGCCTCTTTGGCGAGGATTTTCTCAAAGGTAAGGGTGCTTTATGGTTTAAGATATTGACCTTTTACGGGTTTCTTGGCGGATGTTGATATTTTTTACACTTGCCGTGTCGTTTATATGTGAATGAATTGCACATCCTTGTTTAATCTTCCAAAACGTGACACATGCTGCCTAGTAAATGCTAAGCTTTGCTAAAAGCATTACTTGTTACTTGTTTCTTCGCACAGCAGAATGACACTTTACTGCTGAGTGTTGCCTGCAAAGCTCCACACGAATATGTTTATCTGTTCATAAATGCAGTTAGGATGTTTCCACTGTGGTTTAAAGTCCCTCAGAAAGGTCTCTCGGCCATGGGGGTCATGCCAGGCTGGGCTGAAGAGCTTGTCCACCAGATCTGCCCCCTCTGAGGCTTCAGAGCAGGCAGGTGGGACCTGCTTCCCCCCCCTACAGACCTACTCAGAGGAGGAAAGCATGATGAGGGATGCAGGTGAGCAGGAATACATAGACATACATACGTAGACGCCCCATCGAGCGCTGCTGCGATACGTCAACGTCGCCGCCATATTGGATGAGGCAAGACTGCGCTGTAAACTAATACAAGTAAATTGACTTATTTTCATAAAGCGCCTTTCTACAAAGAAATTTACGTTTTACGTCTAACTTATTCATTCACACACGCACTAATATACTTGGGAAACAGTTAGGCACCAAATATAATATATTTAATTTTCTCAGATGGCAAAAATAAGAACTTTATTGATCCCACATAGGAGTAGTTCGTGTTATATCAGCTATAGAGAACAAGGTAGCGCCGAAAAACAATATCCCCCCTCACAAAAATAAGAATGTTATTTGTTGTCTGAAAAATGGTTCAGATGTTATTTTATTGTCTGAAAAATGGTTCAAATGTTATTTTATTTGGCCGAAAAATGGTTCAAATGTTTTTTTATTGTTATTTTGTTACTTGAAAAATTTTAAATATCTTTGTTGATGAGAAAATATGTTTCTCTATTTTCTTATTTTTGTGAGGGGGGATATATATTATTTTTTGGCACTACCTTGTTCTCTATAGCTGATATAACATGAATTACTCCTATGTGGGATCAATAAAGTTCTTATTTTTGCCATCTGAGAAAATTAAATATATTATATTTGGTGCCTAACTGTTTCCCAAGTATATAAGTGCGTGTGTGAATGAATAAATTAGACGTAAAACGTAAATTTCTTTGTAGAAAGGCGTTTTATGAAAATAAGTCCATTTACTTGTATAAGTTTACAGCGCAGTCTTGCCACATCCAATATGGCTCGACGTTGAGGTATTGCAGCAGCGGGCAAAACCACTCGACGGGGCGTCTATGTATATATGTCTATGGCAGGAATACTGATTGATCACAGCTGGTTACAGAATCTGCTACAAAACATGTATTAATAAAGATCTGTCTTTTTATTTGACAGTGAAGAAATATGCTCAAGAGCGCATTGCTCCATTTGTTTCAAAGATGGATGAAACCTCTGCGATGGATGAAGAAGTGATCAAATCCCTCTTTGAGCAGGGTGTATGTCATTTATTTACACTGATCAAGTGTCTTTACGTTGAAGTCACTACAAAACTACAAAAGTCACACTGTTTTTTCTCTTATCCAGTGCCCTTTTTCTCTTCTTGCAGCTCATGGGGATTGAGATCGACCCTGAATACGGCGGCACCGGCTCCACATTCTTCTCCTCAATTTTAGTCATTGAAGAGCTGGCGAAGGTGGATCCCTCTGTGGCTGTGCTCTGTGACATCCAAAACACACTCATTAACACACTGTTTGTCAAACTTGGTAACCCAGCTCAGAAGGAGAAGTACCTCAGCCGACTGTCCACTGACATGGTGAGCTATTCGGACCTAACCTTCGGTCTTCGGTTATTGGTCACATCCTTGGGGTTTTATGTGTTGCCTGGTCAAAGTTATGACTAATTTTATATAGCATTTTTTTTTTAAGAACTAAAACTGGCAATGATTATGTAGAACTCACAAAATAGATAGTTTTTCTATTATTTTCATTCATTAAAACGATGACTTCAGTGAACTTTGAACTTGACTACTTTTTCCTCAGGTGTATTCATATAGTTGGCAGAACTGGGGATAAAAAATAATCAAAGGGTCAGATCTAAGGGTTAAACCTTGTATTTACATCAAATGTTGGATAAATAATTTGGATGAAAAAATTCAACCCCGATTTGGAAAAAAAAATATAACAATAATAAGGATGGGGCAAAATGTAAATTAACAACGGAATGCAGTCATTTGCAAATCACACAAACTCACATTGTATTCACATTTGAACATAAAAACCTAGCAATTGTTGAAAGTAAGTAAATGTACCATCTTGAGAAAATGTTTTTTTTTTTATTTGAGGCCAGACAAACACATACTAATGATTTTTTTTAATTTTTTTTTTAAGATTCTTTGGGGCTCTAGTGGCCCTTTATTGAAGTTGCAGACAGGAAGGGGGTAGAGAGAGAGAATGGGGATGACTGTAGCCTCAGTATATGAGCCGCTTGCTTAACCCACTGCGCCACCGAGCGGCCCATACTAATGATTTTTATGGCTGTGTAGCATCCTGTCCTCTTTAAACAACATCCTCTATGCGTCTGGGATCTGAAGAGACCCGTTGCTGAAGCCCCAATATTGATTTTCAGCCTTGACCGTGCACACAGAGATTTCTTCATATTCTCACAATCTTTTGCACTGGAGATGATGATTTGACAGCTCTTTGTAGATTAGTGAGACTCTGCCCACTTTTACTTCTGAGAGCCTATTTCTCTCCAAGATGCTATTTTTCAGCCAATTATGTCACTGACCTGGAGCCAAATTATCTAATTAGTTGCAAGATGATCCTCCAGGTGCTTCTTTTTAGTACCACTCACTCTTCCAGCTTTTATTGCCCATGTCCCAACTGATTTGAGACATCTTATCGAATTCGAAATGGGCTTCTTTTTTTTTCTCCATTAAACAGTAAAATGTTTGAGTCATAAAAACATTTAAAAAGTCATTGGTTAAATCTCTGTAGGAAAGGAAAAAGGAAAATGCCACCAAGCAGAAATAAATGGCAGAGAGATTCGTGGCCCATTAGGTGATACTGCATTAAAGACACAAATCTATGCTTCATCTCATGGCCTGGCCATGAGAAAATGTATGAAAACTCTTATCAGTCAAGATGCATAATCACTGCTTTCAAAAATGATCCATAAACCTTACTAGGAAAAAGAAAGGGGAGGAGAAGAAAAAAAAGGAAACCAAAGAAAATGCGTAAAGCTTATCAAAGACTGACAGGCTGTACAGTAAAAGAGTGACATGTCTGTAGTCCAGAGGTGTCTCCTTGGTTTCAGAAATGTCAGAAAACAATATGGCAAGGCAAGGCAAGGCAAATTTATTTGTATAGCACAATTCAACACAAGGTAATTCAAAGTGCTTTACATTGACATTAAAAGCGGCAAGACATAATTAGACAGTAAATAACAAATATGATTGAATAAGATGATAAGAAAAGAAGTAAAATAATAAAAAGCACAATCTGTTAAAAATAAGGGCAGTAGAATACAGCAGGTAAGTTTAATTTAAGAGTACGCTTGAGTAAACAGTAATGTTTTTAACCCTGATTTAAAGGAGCTGACAGTTGGAGCAGACCTCATGTGTTATCTTTGAATTATTTACAAATCATTGCATTCTGTTTTCCATCCACCCATTTGTCTTAACCCACCTTTCCCTGGTTTTCCTCCATTTTACATGAATATGACAACAGCATCTGTCATGAATAAAACAGACTTAGCAGAGTGTTTTATGTTTGCTGTTGTGCTTTACCATTTGTGTTTTTCTGGGACAGATTGGAAGTTTCTGTCTATCCGAAGCGGAGTCTGGCAGCGATGCCTTTGCTCTGAAGACCCGCGCTGAGAAGCACAAGGACTATTATGTGATCAATGGATCCAAGATGTGGATCAGTAATGCAGAGCATGCAGGCGTTTTCCTGGTGATGGCCAACGTGGACCCGTCTGCTGTGAGTGACAGCTGTTATTCTGGAATCTGTTATTATGTTACATTTTCCCAATGATATGTTTTTTTAACCAACACAGCTCTCTTGATTTTGAGTAAGCTTTTTTTGTTAGTGTTTGAACAACATGTCTTGTATTTTTAGGGATACAGAGGCATCACCTGCTTCATTGTGGACCGGAACACCGAGGGCCTTGAGATTTGCAAGAAGGAGAACAAGCTCGGTCTGCGTGCGTCTTCCACCTGTCCGCTCAACCTTGACAATGTCAAGGTACGAGCAAATGCTCTGCGCTGAACTGGACTTATGTCAGCCAGATGTCTAATGTGACTTTTACTAACCTTGTGCTCTCCGTTGTAGGTACCGGAGAAGAACATTCTGGGAGAGATCGGTCAGGGGTATAAATACGCCATTGGAATGCTAAATGAGGGCCGGATTGGAATCGCAGCTCAGGTACAAAGTCAAATGTTTTTGATAAACTACTGAAGCAATTCTGCCAAATTCTTAAGCGTAAAACGAATAAGTCGCATACACTTAACTCTGTCTGTTTCAGATGGTTGGCCTGGCGCAGGGTTGCTTTGACAACACTGTCCCTTACACCAGACAGAGGGTGCAGTTCGGAAAACGCATCTTTGACTTCCAGGTCTTGAATCTCAGATCTCATTAGACTCAGTTTTTAGTGACTAGTTTAGGCCAGGGAATTTTTCTAAGTTTTTATTTTGATATTTGTGACAATTACAGGGCATGCAGCACCAAATTGCCCACGTGGCAACACAGATCGAAGCGGCGCGGCTGCTGACGTACAACGCTGCTCGTCTGAAGGAGGCTGGAAGGCCATTCATCAAGGAGGCCTGCATGGCTAAATACTTCAGTGCTGAGGTGAGCTTCTTCACTCACTGGGTATTAGGTATTTTTATTGTTCATAGTGTAATCAAAAGAAGTTTTCCTTTTTTTTTTTTTAAACCCAGATTAAGTTACTTCTGGTTCTATTGTCGGTGAACCTCTACAATTCTCTTCATGCTAAATTTGTGTTGCATTATGCTCTTTTGTGAATTCTGGGTTAATGCTGATCTGTGAAGCATCTGAGCCAGGAATCTCCTATGGAAAAAATGATAACTGCCTTCCCTGTTAAAATTATGATTATAAACTGTTTTTGTTTTATCTTTATAAGCTTGCAACCCTGACCACTTCAAAATGCATCGAATGGATGGGGGGAGTAGGCTTCACCAAAGACTACCCAATAGAGAAATACTACAGAGACTGTAAAATTGGTGAGTCTGATTTGAGTTACTCCAAAATAAATTGTTCTCTAGATCAAATGTAGTTTGTGCATGTGGCTTGAGGTGTGTTGAGGCCACGACTGCAGCAGGAAGGTCAGGTGTAGCTGTTTGTGATCAGAGCACAATGGCCAGGGGAGGAGGCCTGACAGCAGCAGTTGTAATCAGACTCCGCTGGAATTCCCTGTCTGGCCTCTCACAGTGCCGCTATACCGGAACGCAGCCAAGGAAGCTGTCAAAGCACAGGGTCACTTTTGCTTTCATCGCCGCCATTTTGGCTCCCTGGTTTTTGAGCTGAAGCATCAGCAGGTTGAGCTGCATGATGGGCCCCTTTGTCTCCTGGAAGTGAAAGTTGAAGATTGAGAATGACTTTGTTTTGTGTCCCTTTTGCAGGTACCATTTATGAGGGCACGACAAATGTCCAGCTGTCTACCATGGCCAAATTCATTGATAAGGAATATGATTACTGAAACCACCTCCACAGTCTAAATAAACTCCACTTTGCCGTGTTATGCTGTGTTATTTCAACAGGAATCAGTTCAACCACACTGCATTGCTGTTGACATCCCTTCATGTGTATAGAGTTTTCTTGCGCCTTGTAAAGTAGTTCTGATCTGAAATGTAACTTATGTCACAGCTGTATTTCCCCAGTGTTAGAGTTGAATTCGCTCTTGTTTTTTTCCTTTTGTATTCCTTGTTTAGTAATCTTGGCAGAAGAGAATGTTTGCCCGTTTTGGACACTTTCATATCACTCCATTTTTTATGATCTTATTAAAATGTGGCGATCAGCAATGCAAAGATAACATAACCATAAGTTCCAATACGGGAGCAGTGTTATGTAAAGAGGTGGGATATTCAGATATTTTAGTGCCTTCAGAAGATCTACAATTGCATAGATCTTTTTAAAATGTTACTTTATGATACGACAGTTTAATTGAACTGTTAAACCTACTTATCTTCTCCACACATACTGTACAGTTGATGAATTTACATCATAACAATAAATGCTATGTAAAGAATTACCTGTCACTTGTATTAAATGTGAAGTAGTGAGCTGATTGTAATCTGTGTCGTTATTTCAGGATAATACCAAATTGTGCCACTAGATGGCAGCACTTTCCCGGCCGACGGCAGCTCTCTCGAGTAGCGCCAGCTCTCACTGAAAGAGCAGTCAATTATCATGTCTTTTAACAGCCTGTCACCTCTAATGATATTTTATATCAATTTAATTATGCTGGTGCTTCAGATGAAAAGAGGCTGCCTTGCATAATTCACTCATTGATAATTTTGTAGTTGAGGCTAATTAAATTTCTAGGGCCTGCATGTGCTGCGTAAAATAAGGTCCATTGTTAAAGCCACATGCTGCGCGTACAGGCACAGCTATTACCCGCATCCCCTTTATGAAGAATAATTTGTTTCTTGCAAGATGTATTTAACGAATAAAAAACGGATGTAAAACAGCCATTAAAATTGTGATTAACTGAGATGTGAGGGACGAGAAAAATGCAATATACAACTGTTTATAAGCCATAATTAAGATGTACAGTTAATATCTTTAAATTTACTGTTAGACTGATTTCCAAATATATAGCCTATATATATATATATATATATATATATATATATATTCATTTTTAATGTACAAGTGGCTACTTAATACTAAATGGTATTATATTTAGCAGTTTCTGGATATACCATTTTACTTACTTTAGATATAATTTATAACACCGCACTTAGCCTAATTGTAAGACAATCATCTAGAAGAAGCTCGAGAAATGTGTAATATTAAAAAAAAGAAAAAACATGTTATGGTTCTGAGACACCACATATGTTGCACCAGAGCTGTGGAACCAAATATGTGGAATATAACTTAATCCCAGTTGATCACAGATGTAATAATCAGGTAGACTCGGCAGTGAGATGTGCATCGCAACTCCTAAACTCCGACTGCCTCTATAATAAAATGTGATAAACACAATCGGCTCCGAGATGTCTCCAAAGATCCCTTAACAAAACCGAGGAGAGACTCGGGCCCGTGTTTGCATAGAGTGCCATAGAGCCTCTCGTCCACCCCCAGTTGTCTGTTTAATGAACATAATCTGATGAAAACACACACAGCTCGTCCTTTTCTCTTCGCCTTTGCAAATGCACCTCGCTTCGCCTCCTTCTCCGCCCCCATCTTTAACACAGCTATGAGACCTCTAATTATGCCAAGGATTCGAGTAGCTTTTCACAAAACGCAGTGTTGTCCTTCAGAATTGGAGAGCGCTCTGCAAGCTAAAAGGACAGGCTGTGTACTTGTAGGTTGTGCAAATTCAATTTGTTTGATTAGCCCTCTGCATCTGCTCCAAGTTTGGTCTAAATTATGAATGTTAAATGTTAAATCGTTTTTTCCCCCCTTTGTTTACCAATATATCATATTAAGACTAAATCAAATTCATCCAAATGCTGTGCCCAGAGATCTAATGTAATAACACCTGATGTTTCATTATATTTGCTGTATGGTCGGTTTATCCGAGTATCAATACTGTTATGTTTGACATAAGACTGTTGCATCCTTGAGCATTGGATCACCTGGCTCTCCCTGAGACCCCCACCCTTATCGGGATGCTAAACATTTAATTTATTTGCCTGAAGCACTTCCTGACTAATAAAATTACACTGAAGTCAAAGGGCTTCAGTCCAGGTGAAATGCGTGTTCGTGGATATTTATCTCCGGCTGGACAGACACAATGAATGATGGGTCAGAAAGTCATAAATAGTAAGTTGACTCTATAAAAGTTAAGTTTATTTGCGGTACTCATGCTTCAGGGATTATTATTAGAAATAAAGCTCCTGTATTTTTGTTGTATTATTTTGTATTTTCATCTCGTCGTCAACATTCGTGCGTAATGGCTGTGCGTAATTTGCATTATAAAGCCAGGCTGCTTCTGCGTTTGTGTGATCATCTCCGGACCATTTATTCAATTTACTGACAGGTGATTGTCTCTCGTGCAGGCCCACCCCACCCCACCTCACCACCGCCCACCCCCCTCCCCAAAACCCAGGGACGTTTTCCTCTTTAATGTAATTGGATGATAAGTGGGTGCGTTACAGTTGAGCCCGGAGCCAAAACGCTTGCGCGGCCTTATTTCCTGGGAGTCCGTTCTCGTCACAGCCCCGCGCGGTCTCATCTCAAATCCTATTTGCCATTGTACCTGCCCAATAGCAGAGACAGAGCGCGTTTTGACTCAGATGGGATTTCATTGTTATCATTGCAATCCAGCGCAAGTTTGACGCAGTGATCTCTGCGCTTCATCCTCCAGGAGCTGAAGCAGCCGCTGATGACTTGATTTTTTTCCCCTCACTTATTCTTCCGGCTATATCATTTTATAATACAGGTTATACATTCTGCAAAACGTTATTATTATTATTATTTTTCTTCTCCTAAGTTTTGATGGTGATCCACATCGGAGAGTAGCCTAATCGGTGATGGCAGACTCTGACACGCAAGAGACTCGACAACCCGCCAAAGACTCACCTTTCTCCATCAAGAATCTCCTGAATATTGAAGACAAACCCGCGAAACCGAAAAACCTTCTCGCCTCGTCCAAAGGAGTTTTCGAAAGCAGATTCTTTTCTCGGCTCGGGGACTTGTCTTTTCCTCGATTTGAGTTGCCAGCACAGAGGTTCGGACTACCGGCACAGTATTTGGAGAGAACATCTGCATGGTGGTACCCATACACGCTCGGAGCGCACTTTAGGACTGCAGGTAAATCATTGTAGCAGATATCTCTTTAAATATTGGCATTATTTTAATGAAAAACAAAAATAAATATCACAGTAAAAATCTGTATATTTAGGCTGCGTCAGGGAAAACGCCTATATGGGGTCTATTTAATGTCAAAAATAGGTAATATTGTGTTTAAAGGAACTATGCAATAAAATCTAAATCAGATTGGCAATCACATATTGAGAAATTGAAAAACACATAGGCCAATCCCATTTAACTAATATAAGGACTTAATAAGTTAGTTATGAATTAATTACTCAATGTATGGAATTTGAAAACTATGATATTTCTGCAGCAGGATGTGAGAAGGTTAACCTGCGGGAAGCATCGCCAGCGTCGGAGAGACGCTCCCCAGATCTCCCCAAAAGTGACCAAGATGCCAAAGAGGAAAGCGCCGACGACGAGATCGCTCTGGACGAAAGCGACGCGGAGGAGCCCAAAAAAGAGACGGACCAGGGGGGCGACCACTGGAGGAGGAAATCGGAGGAAATCGACTCAGACAAGAAGCCCTGCCGCAAGAAGAAGACGCGCACGGTGTTTTCCCGGAGCCAGGTGTTCCAGCTGGAGTCCACCTTCGACATGAAGCGCTACCTGAGCAGCTCGGAGCGGGCCGGCCTGGCTGCGGCGCTGCACCTCACCGAGACGCAGGTCAAGATCTGGTTCCAGAACCGCAGGAATAAGTGGAAACGGCAGCTGGCCGCGGAGCTGGAGGCGGCCAACATCAGCCACGCGGCCGCGCAGAGGATTGTGAGGGTCCCCATACTTTACCACGACAGCGGGGCCTCCGACACGAACGCTGGCCCCGGGACAAACTCGCCCGGCAGCCAGTCGCTGCTGACTTTCCCCCATCACATGTACTATTCCAACCCGGTCCCGCTGCTGAGGCCATAACAAGGATCAGAATGTACTGGACATGTTTATGAATGAAAAATAAATACAATTTTGTATATTTTGTAGATTCAGCTGAACACTCAACTTTAGGTAATAGATTATTATTATTATTATTATTATTATTATTATTATTATTATTATTATTATTATTATTATTATTATTATTATTATTATTATTATTATTATTATTATTATTATTATTAATAATAATAATAATAATAATAACTATCCTTTATTTGGTATTTAGGAAGGTAAACACAAACACGTGTATATATTTTAATGTATTCATTTGAGGAGTGGGTGTTGGGAGCACTTGTTTCGAACAGGGTGGGCATAATTGTGTCAGTGTTTGTACCAGAAAATGTGGAATTTAATATTTTGATATTTTCAAATTGTGCAATAGGCTACTGCTGTTGCCTTCACCTTAGACTGTCAAGTTGAGTTTGTAAAAAACAAAAACCCTTTTTTTTTTCTCTCTCTCTTTGTAATAGTGAGGACAATCATGTGATCCTTTAAAACATCCAAAACGTTCAGGTATATAGACAGTTGTCTGTATGACGCATTAGTTTTAAAGCCATGAAAAAAGAACACCTGTTTCTGTGTATGTTTTATCCTGATATTGGTATACGTTCTGTATAATTTATGGTCTTAATGCCACAAAACTTTGTTCCAAAAAGAAATGTTTTCCTTATATTCATGATATTCCCTAATTGTCATGATGGCCTAAAATAAAGCTTAAGACCTTCTTGAATCTTGGTATGGTGATCTCTTGGAGGCTGCAGCTTGTTTGAAGACAGGATGAAAATTCTGCCACTCAGAAAATAAATGAGGAATCAAAATTCCAGAGCAATGTCCACAATTTTCAACTCAGTGAAAAAAAATAAATGAATACAAAAAGCAGCATTTGAGGAATCCAATGGTCGTTGTTCAATAGGGTAACCTGCATTAACATTTCAGTTTCATAATACTGCTAATTTGTGACGTGTTTGACCAATAACTTAATTATATAGACAACAATGAACAACTATACTGAGACAATATATTTCTCATAAATACTATAGCTGAATTCCAATAATATTTCAAGTAATACATTATTCCAAGAGACAGTCTTTTTAATTGTCCATAGCTTACAATTAATTATTTTGTAGCAGGCTAGCGTTTGAAGAAGAATTATAAGAATAAAAAAAAAATAGTTTATCATGTTGTGTATGTTTTATAAACACAAACTATATCGTTGCAAAGTCTCCCAAAAAAAAAAAAAAAAAAAAAAAAGAAACATCAAAGAAAGCTAAACAATAAAAGCTTAGATTGGACCATAAAATATACTCCCACATTTGGAGCTCCGGCAAATATACCCACCGTACTAGGGGAAATAAAACCTTATACAATTTTTTTAAATCATGTCATTTTAATGCATTTTAATGCAGACAATAATATTTGTCTGGCAATACTCAAACGTATAAACAAGATTATTACTCCATAGGCCTACAACACATTATTTAGGCTACATACAGTATCTGCTTATCCCGAAAGTCATTTTATTAAAGCATCATGGCATCTATCACGAATGAAATTAACTTTCCGTGTTTATTCTTGATCCGTAGATATTCAACACGGAGACGGGAGGGGCGGGCGGTGCAGCGGAAATGACGAAATACACGTGTGAACAAACTGACCAATCAAATCGCAGGCGCCAGTTTGAACTTTGGTTTCGACCAATCAGCGGCGAGCGGCTCCGCGCGGACGGCAGCGCTTGTTGTGCATGGTAGCTTCACTTAGCCTCCTCGTCTTCTAGCATTTTCCACCTCATATCGTTTTATATTTGATTGAAGACCAGGGGAAAATAATTGAGTTCCCCTAGTAAAATAAAACGTGTTTGTGTAACACCAAACTGAAGAGGTAAGTAAAGTTTAACGGCTTATAGCGGGGTTTATGGCGTTACTTTGACCGTTTTGTGCTAGTGTTAGCAACTACTGTTAGCTGTGGGAGTGGGTTTGGTGTCATTTATATATCTGACTGAACCCCTATTTTTATTAAGTACGGACGTGTATGTTTGTAAATACACAAAAGTGAGACAACTGTCTCATCAGCTCTCCCAGTAGATACAGCGATCTCGCGTAACTTGTTGCAAAATACACACATGTTGCTAAAAGGAGGTTGCTGCTAAATCCTCATTCATTATTAGTGCACCAGTTTGGCAGCGTTGGAAATGGGGATTAGACCCTTTTTACTCATTTAAAGCCCGCAATTACTATTCACTAATGAGTGTTAGTGAAATAAGACTTCAATTACCCAGAAATTCAGTACAATTTGGCATTTATGCAAATAATAAAAGGCTTGCAATATTTCAGTTGATTTGTAATGAATCCAGAATGCATAACTTTTTTTTTTATTGCATTACAGAAAATAAAGAACTTTATCACAATATTCTAATTTTCTGAGAGTCCTGTATGTCTGACCTTAATGTCAGTTGATGCTGTACGTGAGTGTTGAAGATGGAAAGAGTTGTTTATATTTCTGTTTGCTTTATTCAGCTGGCTTTTGCACTAGTCGTGAATGACTTTAGTGGTCATAATAACCTAATTGATGTAATCTTAGATAAAGGAGATCGTGTGGATTAATACCTGTGATGTCTTTTTCAGATGACAGGCTCAAATGAATACAAGCTGAACCAGGGACCCGAGGACAGCATCTCCGCTGTCAAGTTCAGCCCCAGCACTGCCCAGTTCCTCCTCGTTTCTTCCTGGGACTGCACCGTCCGTCTCTATGATGTTGGCGGCAACACCATGCGGATGAAGTACCAGCACACAGCTCCAGTTCTCGACTGTGCTTTTTATGTAGGTCTCAGGTTGTTTTATTTAGATGTCCAAATGCCATGCCAACATCTAATAAGACTCGGGGGACATAGATAATGATGCTTTTTACTTTCAGGACCCATCGCATTCTTGGAGTGGGGGTTTAGATTCACAGTTAAAAACTCATGATTTGAACACAGATCAAGGTATGTGTCAGATCTGCAGATAAAACCTTCATGTAATGATGACTCTGTAGCAAATATAAATTGTTATTAATTAATTTATTCTCATTAAACAGATACAATAGTCGGAACACACGATGCCCCAATTCGTTGTGTGGAGTATTGCCCAGAGGTTAATGTCATGGTAACGGGTAGCTGGGACAGATCAGTTCGGCTGTGGGACCCACGGACACCATGCAATGCTGGCACCTTTACTCAACCTGAAAAGGTGGGATTATAGTGATGCCTGAGCACTTACCCTTGTTGTTTTATTAAAAAGTAGTTATAAATTACTTGGAGGTAATTTTTTTTGTTATAGCTTTTCAACTTGTCATTTTCATGCATTTCCACATGAAACAAAAATATTTTGCAGTCAGTCAAAAGAATAATGTGTTAGGAGCTTATTTAGCATCAGGAAAATAATTGTACCTTTTTTTTTATTTTCTTTCTTTAAATTTATTTAATTTACACCAACCACCAATACACAGTAATACAGTGTTACAACTTTTAAACACTTGGTTGTTTTATGGTATAGTGTCATTGCTGTATTCTGCACAGGAATCTCATTGTAATTTCATTATATCTCTTTATGTATTAAGCACTTTCCTTTAGTTTTTTGGTATTGATGTGGCCTCATACTCATTGTCTGTTGTGATAGGTCTATACCCTGTCTGTGGCTGGGGATAGGCTGATTGTCGGCACAGCTGGAAGACGAGTCCTCGTGTGGGATTTGAGAAACATGGGTTATGTTCAGCAAAGAAGAGAGTCCAGTCTCAAATATCAGACACGCTCCATTAGGGCTTTCCCCAACAAACAGGTACACTTAGCCTCAAATACCTCACTGAGGATTTACTCTTAGCAAAGTCATGTCACTTATACGGAGTCTTGCGTTCAAAATGTTCAATAGTAACCCCACAATTTCCGTTTTGGCCTCAGGGATATGTCTTGAGTTCAATCGAGGGACGTGTAGCTGTGGAGTATCTGGACCCGAGCCAGGAGGTTCAGAAAAAGAAATATGCCTTCAAGTGCCACAGGCTGAAGGAGGATGGAATTGAGCAAGTTTACCCTGTTAATGCCATATCATTTCACAGTGTTCACAATACCTTTGCCACAGGTACCAGACCTTTTTTTTTTTTGTTTTTTTCCTCTTGCATTTAGTTCATTTTTGTATCGAAGACAGGTGTTTTTTTTTTTCCTGAAATTTATAGAATATTATGTGACCTTTGTCACTGAGCTGTTGGCTTCACATGGGACTCAATTAATGAAGTTTTGTGTTAGCAGCGACCCAGCTTTATACCGTTTGAGGGTTTACCTTGAGCCTCTCTTTCTGCCAGGTGGCTCAGATGGCTTTGTGAACATCTGGGACCCATTCAACAAGAAACGCCTGTGTCAGTTCCATCGGTACCCGACCAGCATTGCATCACTGGCTTTCAGTAACGATGGCACCATGCTCGCAATCGCCGCCTCCTACATGCAAGAGAAAGGAGACATCAGCCACCCAGAAGATGCCATCTTCATCCGTCAAGTGACAGATGCTGAGACAAAGCCCAAGTGAGTTTTCCTTCCCCATTCTTTCCCAGTTCAGTGAAGCAGTTTATAGCAGTTTCCTTTTTGAATGTTCAAGCAGTTTATTCACAAAGAGCATATCCAGCTGCAGCATATGTCGATCTGTAACTGTCAACTTGAAAATCCTCCCCTCCAGTTGATGTATCCATAGGTGTTGTAAATATACATTCAGTAACGAGACAAACAAACCTTTTATGGATTGCAGAGCAAGTCATTGATATTCTTTGCCACCTTTTTTCAATTCAGTTTAGTTATAATTTATAAAAAAAAAGGGAGTCAGTTGTCTGGTATTGTAAAGGCACTATAGAGTCATTACACAATTTTCTAGTCTCGTGCTACGTAGTTTCTCACTTGTCCACAGATGCATGCAGACAAATTTGTTGGTACTGTCCCATTTAAGAAAGTTTAATATATAAAGAAGCACACTGCAAAAACTTGAAACCAAAAAAAGTAATACATTTTTTGTAATTTGTTAATGAATATCAGATATTGTTTTTGAATTGTGGTTCAATTGAATCATGTAACAAATAAAACAAAAAGAGCTAATGAAACTGGCCTGCACAGATTAATTGGTACCTTTTTAACTTAACGTTTTGTTGCAGAACCTTTTGAGGCAATCATTACAATTGAGTGACTTCTGTAGCTCTCAGTGAAACCTCTGCACCTGTATGCAAGTATTTTGGCCCACTCCTCATGAGCAAAGTGCACCAGCTCTCTCAGGTTTCCACACATGCTCAATAGGACTCAAAGAAGGCCACTTCAGAATAGTCCAGTGTTCTGTTCTTAGCCATTCCTGGGTGTTTTTTTTTTTTTGTGTGTGTTTTGGGTCATTATCCTGTTGGAAGATCCATAATCTGCAATTGAGCTTTCTCACACTAGGCAGCACACTTCACTTCAGAAATCTTTGATATTTTTATATTTTTAGTTTACCTGCACATAGGGCTGGGCGATATGGACCAAAAGTCATATCTCGATATTTTCTAGCTAAATGGCGATACTCGATATATATCTCGATATTTTTTCTGTGCCTTAATTGGGGTTTCCCCCAAAGCATTATAGCATAGCATCTCTGTTAGCTTCATTTTTTTCTGAGGCAAACCCTTAAAAAAACAGTCAGTTTTAATACAAAGCCTCGTGCCAAATGTCACACAGGTACCTTTATTAACAGAGGTCTGCACAATATCAAAATGTATAAAACAAATGAAATAAAAATAAACTGCCTGCGTATATAGAATAAAAATGTTTCTTGAATAAAATAAAACAAATATCCCTTTCCTGCATAACAATTAAATTAAAATACACTGCGCAATTAATACAATGTAGACAGTAACAGGCAGACTTTTCCACTGAGGTTGACAGTTGTGCAAATAACAAAACATTTGTGCAAATCTCAAATAAAACATTCAAGTCAATTTGTCACAAAATAAGCTATATCAAAATCATATATATATATATATTTTTAAATCGATATAAACGATATTGTCTCGTACCGTATCGCGTTTGAAAATATATCGATATATATTAAAATCTCGATATATCGCCCAGCCCTACCTGCACAGATTAGACACCCTGTGCCGGATGCAGCAAAGTAGCTCCAAAACATAACTGAGCCTCCTCCATGTTTCACAGTAGCTATTCTTTTTTTGGAACAATTCAGTTTAGCATCTGTGAGCATACAACAGAGGTGATTGGCCAAAAAGCTACGTTTTTGTCTTATTAGTCCAAAGGACATTCTCCCACAAGGTTTGTGGCTTGTTAGTAAAGATCTTGATAAGTGAAAGCTGGCTTTGTGAATTTTCGTTCTACAGTTGAGTCCCCTTATGTCGTCCACTTTGTCTCTCACAATCGGAGATGATGTGATCTGACACTGATGTACTTTGATGTATCTTGGAGTTCACCTTGAATGTCTTTGAAGTTGTTTTTGGCTCTTTAGTAACTTGTTAGCATCTCTTCAATTTGTCATTAGTGTTCTTCTTCTGGACACTTCCAGGGAGGTTTGCGACAGTGCTGTGCATCCTAAACTTCTGAATGAAATCTGAAACTGTAGTGTCATGGGCATCAAGCTGTTTAGTGATGCTCTCATTGTTTTTACCTTTTAACATGCTTGTATATGATTTTCTTTCTGATCAACTCGGACAACTCTCTGCTTTCCTCTTCTGGTTCATGTTCGGTGTGATGGTAGTGAACACCATGATGCCAAACAGCACAGTAATGACTTTTCCCCCCTTTTTCAAACTGGTCAAACTGACCTCTGTAAGATTGAAGACAACTGTGATTCTAACTGCAGAACACACTTTAGTGTCACTATGGTTACACCATTTTCCGTCTTTTGTAGGAATATCAAACGATTTGTCAAGACCAGTTTCATTTTTTTTTCTTTTTTTTTTCTTTTATTACAAACCGGATTCGGTTGAAGTTGGGAAATTGTGTAAAATGTAAATAAAAACAAAATACAAGGATTTGACAATCCTTTTCAACCCATTCAATTGAATTCACTACAAAGACAACATATTTAATGCTCAAACTCATAAACTTTATTTATTTTTCAAATAATAATTAACTTAGAATTTCATGGCTGCAACACGTGCAGTAGAAGTTGGGAACGGGCATGTTTACCACTTCGTTACCTTTCCTTTTAATAACACTCAATAAATGTTTTAGAAGAGAGGAGACTAATTCTCTTAGCTTCTCATGTGGAATTCTTTCCCATTCTTGCTTGATGAACCGCTTCAGTTGTTCAACAGTCCGGGGTCTTCTCTGTCGTATTTTACACTTCATAATGCACCACACATTTTCAATGGGAGACAGATCTGGACTGCAAGCGGGCCAGGGGAGAACCTGGACTCTTTTACTTCGAAGCCACGCTGTTGTAACACGTGCAGAATGTGGCTTGGCATTGTCTTGCTGAAATAAGCAGCGGCGTCCATGAAAAAGACGTGGCTTGGATGGCAGAATATGTTGCTCCAAAATCTGTATGTACTTTTCAGCATTTATGTTCCTTCACAGAAATGTAAGTCACCCATGCCATGGGAACTAATGCCCCCCCCATACCATCACAGATGCTGCGTTTGAACTTTGCTTTGATAACAGTCCGGATGTTCCGCTTCCTCTTTGGTCCGGAGGACACGACGTCCAGTGTTATTTTTTCTCACACAGTTGTGGACAAAGTGGTGACCCTCTTGCTTGTGAATGACTGAGCATGTTTGGGGAGGCTCCTTTTATACCCAATCATGGTACCCACCTGTTCCCAATTAGCCTGATCACATGTGGGATGTTCCAAATAGGTGTTTGATGAGCTTTTCTCAGCTTTCACAGTATTTTTTGCCACCTTTCCCAACTTCTAGACGTGTTGCAGCCGTGAAATTCTAAGTTAATTATTATTTGCCAAAAAACAATTAAGTTTATCAGTTTGAACATTAAATATGTTGTCTTTTTATTCAATTGAATATAGGTTGAGAAGTAGTATTGTATTTTGTTTTTATTTACATTTTACGCAATTTCCCAACTTCAACCGAATCCGGTTTGTAGATGAATTTCAGTAAATCATTATTTATCGTTATCAAGTTATTTCACTGACCATTTAAGGTTTTTCATTCTTTAATGGAAGACAACAAATTTGTCGGCCCGTATCTGAGCATACTTAATAAATTCTCCATTCAGGGGGAAAAAAAACGGATACAAGAAAAAAGAACACGCCTATGGGAACAACAATTTACACTTTATTTTTGAAGGTATTCTCTGTATTAAGACCGCTACATCATCAGTATTAGAACATCTACAATCCTTCATTGAAGAACTACAATGGCTCATAATTTGTCCTTGCCTGGGAATCTGTGGCACAGCTCAGTAATGCAGCACGATAGCCGTCAGTGTTGTCCCTATCAGTTTGCCCACGCTGATCGCTGCTACCATGAACTGGCCCTTAATCTGTCATGTACTGTTTTGATATCTCTTTGTCTTTTGTTAGTGGTCAGCAAGTGAGCTGAGACAGGTTATTGACTTCGCTTTTGCCTGAATATGAGCAAACAAAGTGACCCAGTATTCCTTTGCATTTGTCAGCTTTCTGCTGAGACACTCAAGCTGCAACTGAACTGCCATCAGACAAATGATGTACTTTGCTTGGATCACAAAGACTTTCTCACAGTTTTCTTATTCTTGCGTAGACTCTTATTAGGGGCCTAATCTGCACCTCACTCTTTGAGGTTTTTCTCACACAACCTTTTTTTTTTTGCGCCTACAATCTGGAGCACGTCTGACTTGAGTTATTTTGTATATGACTAAATCTTCCAAAAAAGGTGCTTTTATTAAATGCCCCACTGCGTTTGAGCTCTTGCTGTTTTGGCTCCATGTAGGCCATTATTCCCTAATCCCGGACTTCAAATGCATGTTTTAGATATTTCCCTGCTTTCAGCACACCTTTATTAAATGAATGGGTCATAAACAGACTTGTGTGAATCCTGATGACAAACTGATGATGATCCATTCATTTGAGTGTTGGAGCAGGACTGGAATTGAGGAAACACCATGTTAACTATATTGTCTATTTATTGCATCAATATTACACATTTGCTCAGTCTTAATAATTTGATATTAAATGACAGGACAAGTAAAAATGAGATCATGCTCTTTCTTTTTCTGCTTTAATTTCATGTTTAATTTCAGCTTTTGTTTTCTCTTGGACACAGCAGATATGCTGCTGTACCATTTTTATTTTATTTTCCTCACCCATGGCAATCTCAAAGTTTTAGCCATTTCTTTGGTGGTGAAAAAACCGGATTGCTAAGATGAGCACTGGCTGGCCATGAACTAGCACTTTGGTGCAAGAGGTGCACATGTCAGTCTTTAAGAGTCAAAAGCAGAATCTGGCTGCTGTTTTCAGTTTCATTTTTTGTGTCACCTAGAAACCATGTAAAAAGCAAAAATGTAGGGCTCTAACTAAACTTTTTCCCCCCGCCCCCAAAAGTATCAGTGTTAAAGTTTACTGGCTGGATTAAGGTGAAAGCAGCATTTTCTTTTAAATCACTTTAATGTTGGTATAAACATGATCGTTTTGAGCCCACATTACCTCGTTACAGACTAGACTCGTTGCAAACTAAAGCGTGAGTCATTTAGCTCCAACAGAAATGACAGAGCCGTATTACTGCTCATGGGATGGAGTTGCAAGTATTGGTGTACCTATTTCTTTTTGTTTACTTTATTCATCTATGTTTCTGGTTTGGGGTTGAAGGAAGAGTTTAATTCAGTGACTTTGCTTTTGTTTGTTTCCAGGTCTACCTAAGTGCACCGTGGAAAGGTTTCCTCTGCTCATGGCGCCTTCGTGTCGGGTTTATCTGCTGGCATCCAGTGTACTATTACATTATTCTATACTGTTATCTCCATTCCAGTCCTACAGTTTTAACTTGTCATGTTTGTCATACTTTACTTCTTTTCTGCTTCATGTTAAATATTTTTTTGTTTTGTGTGTTGGCTTGAATTTTCTTGACTAAAGCTGATTCAAATACACCTATTTCTTCTTGTTTTGGTGTTTGAAGTTGTATTTCACAACTGGTGTCCTCTGATCAGTGTCAATACTGATAGACAACTGAATTTGACACTTTTAATAAAAAATAAATAAAACTTTCTTTCAATCTTTGGCATGAAGTCCGTTCTTTTTTGATCATTTGTCACATGTGTGTGAGAGAACAGGAGAAATGTGAGGAATTTCAGGGCAGAAGAGGTTGTTGTGTTGATGATGTGTTGAGGGAAAGTGATGAGAAACTGCTCTCGCTGAGGGCTGCACTTGCCCCCAGACACTGACCTGTGCTGATAGACATCAGTCTGCGGCTTGCACTTCAGCCTGCTGCTTTTTCTTTTTTATTCCCTATGGAAGCAGATAGAAAACCACAAAAATGGAAGACCTCGCAGCATTTTGTAGACAAGAGAAAATGGAAAATGTTCAATAAAACAGGTACGGAAGAGTATTAGGGCCAGGCAAGAGAAAAATGTAAATAATATTTTAGAAGAGGAACATTTTTTTTCATTATGCACTTCGAGAAAAAAGTCGAAATGTTGAGAAAAAAGTCAAAATTTCGTGAATAAAGTTGAAATGTTGAGAAAAAAGGCGAAATGACTTTTGACTTTATTCTTGAAATTGTATTTCAACATTGATCTCGACATTTTGACTTTTTTCTCGAAGTGCACTAAAAAAAAAAATCTTCCCCTCTCAAATATTTTTTCTCCTGCATGGCCCTAATACTCTTCCGTAAACAGGAATATAGATGAATTCATGTGTTACTATTTTACACGCTTGCTGTTTATTAAGTTAGTACATTGCAGACCTTTTTTAAAGTGGCCTGTTTAACAAAAAATAAAAGTCTAAATTTTTTCGTCTTAATCCCTCTTGTCATATTTTCTATGCCTGATTTGTGACGCTTCAAGCACAGCAGCAGGTAGAAAATAGTTATTGTTTTCTAGAGCACCTTTTTTTTTTCTTCTTAACCGCTCTGTTTCTTTAATTTCCTGGAAAGGATCAGTTCATCTTGGTAAAATGATGGAACTAATTCCCATGATTGTTGATAACGAGTCTGTCTGACTGCAGTTTTACGACTAGAGTGAACTTTATTGGTTCCAGGTAAATTGTGAAATTAATATGTTTGAGCGTGCATTAAACCTGTTCAGCTTTTCAGGTCTGTTAGCTCTTGCTTATGATAAAGCAATTCAGCAGCTACCTACTACATGTGCATTACCGGGATTAGTATTTTTAAGACAGTTTATAAAATGACATGGCCAATCTTTTTTTATTCAGCATCTTTAATGATGAATTCATTTTACAAATTGCCGCAGATAACCATGTTTGCTGGAGTTTTCCCTCTAGGGTTTTCGATCCTGCAGCAAACACCCAGATAACGGACTGTGGTTGTGTGGCTGGTCTCTGGTTTCCAACCACTAAAGTGTTGCAGACAGTTTGGCTCTACATGAAACCGTTACATGACAATTAAAATGGATGATTGTGCTGCAACAGCCTGTCAGGTTCATTTAATCCAACCACAAAGGGCTTTTATGTTCACTCAAGGGGGCACAGATGACCTTCAACCAGACATCTTATCTCCCAAGACTGGCTTCTAATATTATATGAAGCTGATACAACACTGATACCATCCTTCATAAGCTGTGGGGGGGAACACGTGACGTGTTATATTGACAACACTTGTGTGTTCTGGTTCGTCTTTTCTTTCATTGCAACTAACTGCAGTTAATTATACCAAAGTTTTGTTCAGTGCCTTACAGGACTGTCTCAGAAAATTAGAATATTGTGCTAAAGTTCTTTATTTTCTGTAATGCAATTTAAAAAAAAAACAAAAATGTCATATTCTAGATTCATTACAAATCAACTGAAATATTGCAAGCCTTTTATTATTTTAATTTTGCGGATTATGGTTTACAGTTTAAGATTATGATTCCCTGAATATTCAAATTTTTTGAGATAGGATATTTGAGTTTTCTTAAGCTGTAAGCCATGATCAGCAATATTAAAATAATAAAAGGCTTGCAATATTTCAGTTGATTTGTAATGAATCCAGAATGTATGACATTTTTGCATTACAGAAAAATAAAGGACTTTATCACAATATTCAAATTTTCTGAGACAGTCCTGTATTTTTTGTACAAGTAATGTACCGGTACATTAATTGTTTCATGAAACATAAATGGGACATTCTACTTATGATTAATAGAATTCATGCCATAAATTGACACACAGGACAAGCTACAATTATGTTTTCACATAAATACACCCTGAAAATTTGTCGGTATTTATAACTGTGCAGAGGTTCGTTAACCTCCTGTTATTTATAAGCCTTTGACAGGTGTATTTCTAGTGCCGGATTACAGGTAATTGAGTAAAATATCCATTTAGTGGAGTAAACTCTTCCCTTAAGGTGGTGTACTTTAGGTGTTTTGTGAAAACTTTGACCCTTTTTCACAGCAAATGTTTTGACACGTCAGTACACATGTGCATTAACGATGGTTTGAGCCACACAGGTCAACATCTTGCTGTTATGCATCCTGGTTCATTGTTTACGGATTACGGCTGCACTCAGAGGAACTTTGCAGTTGTTCATTTCACTCGCTTTTTACTTGCCACAAAGGTTGTTCCTCATCTTATGTAAATAAAATGTTTGAAATTCATGAGGGAAGTCCAATTTTACAGGGTAATTTAAGAATGAGGAATGACAAGGGTCAAGGCAAGAATCCCAGGGTAAGCCAGCGTTGCTCGCTCCTTGAGGGGCCGCTGCCCTTAGACGTTTCTCTGCTGCAAAACACCTGATTCAAATGAGTTGATCACCATTGACTTGTCACTGCGCTTTGTCCAAATCTGTTAATGAGCTACTTGTTCATACGGCTTGGTTGAATATTAGATTTTTTCTTTCTTTTTAAACCATGTCCTTATACATAAAACCTTAAAACTGGAACATATGAAATGTATTGACCGTTAAACGGGGCAAAAATTAAGATCTTGGTCTTTCCTTGACCGTATAATGCAGGGGTGTCAAACTCATTTTGCTTGGCGGGCTGGATTTGACCAATTTTTTTCTTGCGGGCCGCACGCTCAAAATAACAAAAACGGTGTATTTTTTTTTTTCTAATTCTTCTTTTTTTTTTTTACTATTGTTATCTAATCCAATATCAGTTTAGTTAATTTTAAAGGAAATATGTTCTTTGTTTACACTCTAATTATGTAAAATATATTTCTTCAGGATCTTTTCTTGAAATTTCTTTTTTTTTTCAAATTATGTAAGATACTTTTAATATCATTTTACAAAGATAAACAGAAACAAGTATGTTTTTTTTTTATATTTCGCTTTTTTATAGGAAATTTAATTAAAAGCTAATTCTTTCTTATTACATCCGAGAGTGTTTCTTTGTGATTTAGAGATTTTTCCAGTACAATTAAGTGTATTTATTTTTTTAAATTGGCACGGATATTTACCCCAGTGTGCCGAAAAAGTCAGCACTTCTCTTTTAACTGTTTTACTTTGTCACTATCTCGTATTCAAAACTGAAATTCTCTGAATAAATATCTTCTATCATCTTTTTTAGCAGTGATATTTTTCCTGCGAAAATATATAATAGTAGTCAGTTAATAAAAATAAACGACCGTCTACAAAGAAATAAAATCAGCAAATGCATTCTAGAAAACAAAAAAAATGTCAAACTGCTCTCTTTGTGGAATAACGATGGATTTGTAGAAGAAATATATTATCGGATATGCTGCGATTCATGGCAATGATTTATGCCTTCCTTTTTAGGAAATTAACACTTCGGTTTTTTGCGTTGGAAACTTCTCGCGGGCCGCATGAAAATCTCTCTCGGGCCGCATGCGGCCCACGGGCCGCACATTTGACACACCTGGTATAATGTTTCTGGGACATGTAAGCAGGGATATGGAAACCTGACCCTTCCACTCGGACATGGCTGTGGCCTGACAGCACCACACTTGAAGCTGCCCCTGCCCCAGGGAGGCTTTTAAAGAGCTTTGGTGGGCAAGACAACATCTTCTTGGGAGCCTTGTAGTTACATTAGAGCCTAATTAGACAATAAAGCTCAAGGCCATGTAACCTGCTGCTAGGTGTCACACTCAGAGTCATCCATCTCTGTCCGGGCCCAGAAAGCAGGCGGGTCACTCATCTGGGAGTTGGGCTGTAGTAAATCAACAAGACGGTCACAAAAATTTGTGTTTGAAGTTCCATTTTGGCTTTTTGGTTTTGTGATGGATTTTAATCATGTTATAAAGAAAATATTTGTGATGGTGTGTTTTTCTAAATCAGATCTGTTGAATTATGAAAAACAGATTCAGTTTAGCAGTTACTCCAGTCTCACGTTTGTTTTAAATGAAAAATTGTGTTATTTGAAGCTGGATTAACAGAGTGAGGAAAAAAAAAAGATCTGAAAATGTCTACGTATGACTTTTGATGATGTTTTGCTTAGATATTTATTTATTTACCCCCAAAATGAATCCTGGCTGGTGTTCTTTAAGAGTTTCATATGATCAGTGTGAGGTTTTAACTGAAATACATATACAGTATATATATATATATATATATATATATATATATATATATATATATATATATATATATATATATATATATATTTATTTTATGCTTTTCTTTTAGAAGTTCTGTGAAATGAAGAAATTGTAAAAACAGAACATTAGAAGGGGTAGGACTAGAAAAGTTTTTTGAAACTTCATCCTACACCCTTTCAAACAGGAAATATTTGTTTTTGTGTTTTCGGTATATACATTTTATGTATTCTGATTATTTTTTTGTTTTTGTTTTAACCTGTTTGAATAAATAATTAAATGAAAATTAATGAAATGAATGAATATATATATACATACATACACATATATATACATATCAGTACAAACCAAAGGTTTGGACACAACTTCTCATTCAAACAAATGGGGAAGTGTGTGCAAACTTTTGGTCTGTACTGTATATATTGTTGAATAGTTGAATTGAAATAATTTAAAAGCAATTTGACCCTAAATTATGCAGCTACACTTGTAACAAAGTTGTTAATCGTTCCCTTGGACAGATAATCTGTGAAAGTTGGTGCTTCACAGGAAAAAAGGAGCAAAATTGAAACAAGCTTTCACATCAGCTGCCAAAGGGGCAGGGTCAGGGCACCAGTGTCATACTTTAAAATCTACAGCCAAGAACCACCACAGCTGAAAGTAAACACACTTATAAAAGTAAATGGTTCGCCGGTTACTGTGTTCTTTTTTTCCATTTCATTTATTTATTTAAAAAGGGACAACACACATTAATTGACATGAGCACTTGAGTCCATCATGTAAATGTGCCAGATTTAGCCATACAGGCTGATTTACATCTGCAGTCCTTGGCAGGTTGATGGTATATATAAAAAACATTGAAAAAGAAAACACTAAAACACAGAGTACAAACAATTAGTAAAACCAGGACACTCTGAATAATGACAAACAACATAAATGAAGAACAAGAGCACACAAAAGCACATAAACACAAACAGGTAGTAAAAACAATAACCTGATTATACCAGATTATGACCGCATGTTTGATTATCAAGTAACCACTGTTTTATGTTTTTAGAGAAGGAATAAAGAGATGTGATGTTCCTTAGTTGTACGGTGTTCCAGGTATGAGCTGCTCGATAGGAAAAGGCTGACTGCCCAAAGGCCCTTTTTCTATGTGCAGTTTTAGATTTAGTTTTGATTTAGTTTAATAAACTCATTGAGTGGAGGGGGGCCAGACCATGAAGGATTTTATATACAAGTAAAATGTCTGCAAACTTAATCATATTTCCCCGGTTTAAAAAAACATATTTAGTTAAAATATTACAATGATGATATAAATTTGACTTTTTATCCAATGTTTTCAAAGCCTGCTTCTAGAGTTTTTACACTGATTGTAATGCGGTCCTACCTGTCTGGACCAGCTGGTATGACAGTAGTTCATGTGCGAGAGAATCATGCCGTTGATGTATAACTTTTCAGCCTCAGTTGTTAAGATTATTCCTTATGTGTTTAAAATTTGCCAGATTAAATTTGATTCTATTCACAACTTTTTTTAACTTGGGTTTTAAATGTGAGTTGTGAATCTATTACTATGCCTAAATACTTGATCTCATGGTTCTACTGATAGTCTTTTCCCTGCTACAAAAAACATTTGCAGACTTTGAAAAAAACATACATACAGTTTTATCAACGTTCAACGTTCTTTTTGTTCAAAGGATGGAGCCACTTACAGGACTGTCTCAGAAAATTAGAATATTGTGATAAAGTTCTTTATTTTCTGTAATGCAATTAAAAAAACTAAAATGTCATACATTCTGGATTCATTACAAATCAACTGAAATATTGCAAGCCTTTTATTATTTTAATATTGCTGATTATGGCTTACAGTTTAAGATTAAGATTCCCAGAATATTCTAATTTTTTGAGATAGGATATTTGAGTTTTCTTAAGCTGTAAGCCATGATCAGCAATATTAAAAAAATAAAAGGCTTGCAATATTTCAGTTGATTTGTAATGAATCCAGAATGTATGACATCTTTGTTTTTGTAATTGCATTACAGAAAATCACAATATTTTAATTTTCTGAGACAGTCCTGTAAACACCGACTTATATATCATAGAAAGTCTTCACTTTAGAATATAGAACCTGTTGCACTATTTAGATATTTTTATGTTTAGCTTTATTTGGAGTGACGGGGAGTTTTCTTTTCTATTTTAAATGGTCAAATAATACCCCCCCCCCCCCCCCCCCACCGTGGGCTTTAAATGACAGTCGTTATCACTATTTCCATGAAATCCGATTGCAGCCGGTTTGAGGCCATCCTCTTCCGTACAGAGCGTGTATCTGAAACTCCCCGTGTTGTTTAATGGCTCCATGACCACGGGGCAAGTGTTACAGTTTGTCCTTCCTGCAATTAGCATTCACGGTTAGCTCAGCAGAACTAATGCACCACCTCTCTGAGGCTCAGGTTTCCCCCGCGTCTCTGAGTGACTGCAGGTTATGTTATCGGCTAAATCCCCTGAAGCCAAGCATTTCAAGACAACTGTTATCAGCCAATTAAGTTGTGGTGTCACGCCTTTGCGCTTAAGAAAAAAAACTTCGGCATTCAGTGTACAGATTAGTTGAATGCAGTACAAGGACAAGAATATTAGGATACGGGGATGCATCTCAAGATCAGTAGGGCACACTTCTGCTCACTCTGACACTGCATTTGTTTCATTTCTACCTTTCGTGAACAAAATTATACCAAAATGAAGTATTTCCGTGTGTGGTTTGACCTTTGACACAAAGGTCAAGACACTGACCTCATAGAGGTTCTCAGCCCATCAAAGTTATTGTTGACAGTTGTTCAGAGCTGTTTTTTCTGCTGTCAGCATCACAGTTTATGCATAAATTCATGGTTTATGAAGTTTATCTTTACTGATTTTTGAGATATAAATTGAATTGGATTGTGAGACTTTGAGTTAAATTAGTGGATCAATTTTAAATTAGTGGAACAAAATAGCAGCTCTTGTAGTATATTCAACGAGTGTTAAATTAAAGTCGTGTTCGAATATGAAACTTCAGAGGGCGCAAGACTACAGCGATGTGTTATGTAAAGGGTTTTATGTGACTTGACTTGTAAGATCAGGTTACATGATCTTATATTGCACACAGAGTTGCTCTGATTCTGATTCTAGCATCAGAAATACTCACAGATTCTGCCCAAAATAAGGGTATCAGGATCTATGAGTATTTCTGTCCATGCACCATCTCATAGCACATAAATGAAATAAACAGAATCAAATGGTTTTCCACTGCTCTAAAAGCCAGCTAAGGAAGTTGTGCAACAATGCCTTACAATCTCATGTTTGGAGTCAGCAGGTAGAGAAGCAGTGGGACGTGAGTTGATGGACTTAGCTAGCTTTAACTTTATGTTGGCGATATAGCATTATTTAAGGTATATGAAATACTTATTATGGAGGACTGCAGTCTTTAGAGGTGGTAGAAATGTTGCTAAATCTAAATGGAGCAACCTTATTATGTATTTAAAGATCAGGCAAAAGAGCAGATGATGTTTTACTACTTAAAGGACAAGATGGAGGATTCATAATAGCAATTTCTGGATTTTGCTTCTCTGAAATGAGAAATCCCCCCCAAAAAGTCCAGGTAACAGAATTAAGATTGAAAAAGAAAAATAAATGTCTGGGATCATTTGATACCAAATGGCAAGCAGATTTTTTAGATTAAACTTCAAATCATCAAATGGCTGAATTTGTGGGTCATACATACACCAAACACAGGAGAAGTCAGTGGAAAAAAAAGGGAAATGTGGAAAATTATTAATATGTTTGGATAAAACGGTAGCAGCTCATTTTATGGGATGTGATATCCCAGATTTAAAGTCTGGGCTTGTTATGGATGTGCAAATGCCCCTTTGAACATGTGTTTAAACTCCAACCTGTGGTTAAACAGGGAAAAATCTATCTTATTGAATATAAAATACATTTGTCATTTCCTAAGTGCATTCTGTCTGAGTGATCAGTGATTGCGGTACATTATGGAACCAAATCAATGACACAAAAAAGGAGATGCTTTCATAAAGAGCTTTTGATTATTGGACATTATTAACGTTTTTGAATTCGGTAAAGTGAAAGAGCGTTTCATCCCATTGACTCAGATACAGATGAGGCAAACTGATGTGAATGCAGAAATCAATTCACTCATCTAATAATGTTTCTGTATGTTCCGCAGCGAGGCATTGAGACGTCTGGTTCTAATTCATCATCGTCCACACATCATATTATTATCGATGGTTCTTGCCTTGGGCAAGTCCATTTGTTTTCCAGTTTTGTGAAAGGCTGCAGAATGCTGGATGGACCTTTATTCTGCAGCCCTGCCAGCAACATCACACGCAGCACTCTCTTATTCACATATTGATCATCATGCTTCCCAATAATCTGGCACCTGACACATTTCACAACATTATATGGAGCAGGTCAAAGGACAGTGCTAATGAAATAGCGTGATGGATGTGGTTATTTGCAGCATTAACCCCACATTTATGTGCTCACAACTCTGCAGACCTTGCTGGAGATGCCATCAAAATAAAGAGCTGAGCATTCATTGAGGTGGTCCGGAAGCATGTAGGTGACATAAATTCAGTGTTTCATTGCAAAAAGCATTAGTCAGTTAATTTTTTTTTGCGACATGTAATTTTTGCTACTGTGGGTTACTTAAATTAAAATGAATGAACGTGTTTGAAAGTAAGCAATGTCTATAAAACTAGGTCTTTTGTAGCACTGATGATGAATAGTCTTCCACACAAGAAAGTCACCTTTATGTTCATCAAGATGGACAAAATGAATGGATATTTCCCTTGTCGGATTTAAAAAAAATAATCTCACTTTAAAGAGGAAAAGTAAAAATCACAGCGTGAGTGAAATTGTAAGAGAGGTCTGAAACAGCAGGCGTGAAGTGAGCTGTATGACTGCGAACTCTCTGCTCCGCTCGCTCTCCACTATACATCTATCCAGCCTGGCTAATGCATCCCCCTCAATAGCTGGGGATGAGAGGAGAAAAGACTGCTTGTGTGAAGCTCAGAAAGCCCTAACATGGCCACGTTTGAAAGAATAATTGGCAAGAAAGCTTCATTTTATTCTTGCATGTCTTTTGTTGTGCACTGCCTTTGAGGGTTGTCTGAAAATGTGTTTAATTCCTGCTGTTCCCTTAGACATAGCTGCTTATGAGCCCGTTTATCTATTTTGTTAATGCACAATGGTTAAACTGCTATTTTTTCACTGTGAAATGTATTAAAACTAATAGAACATTTAATAAAATGTTGATTATATTTAATGTGGAACATCTGTCAGAAGTGGAAAAAACATTTAATCTCTTATGAATTCTGCTGCTTTCACACTGAGAGCTTTACTACCATTCAGTAGTGATGACAGAACAGAGGTCAGTGGGCACAAAAGGGATGGCTTGTCTTCTTTCATCATCGCATTGTAGTGGTTGTATAAAAGCCTGCAAAATGTAGTACCTGGCTGTTTTTCTTTTTTCTTTTTTGCTGCAATTACACTTTATCCTGTTGTAAAATGCAGAGTTTCATTGGTCCATTATTCTTATAAGCTCTCTTAACCCTTTCACACATGAGTTTTGTATTAACCTTAACTACTGAGGCATCCTTTAAAAATGGAAACTGGTATACCCGAATGTTCAGTCTGGTCTTAATGGGTTAAATACAGCTATTTTACAATTATTTTCTTTTGCAGTTTGACTATATTACATAGCATTGTTTCCAATCATATGAGTTAGAATAGTAAATCAAACTAACATTAGAATAATATATTTGTATGAAACAATAATGTCATGGGAAACTATAAACACAATAACTTAACTGAAATGGGGAAGAATAATGTTGCAACTGTAGATGCAACAAATCAGCACTGAAAGCTTTTCACCCTCACTGGAACAATTTTCTTGTGAAAATTGCCAAGCAGGCATCATAAAAGTTAAGATAACTGTCTGTAAAACATAGATGACTTAGTTAATAGACAACTCGCCACTGATAATTGTTTAGCGCACTTTTGATGTTTTCTTTGTCACACATTTGTCCTGCAGCGTGTGCTCCACTTTACTACCCTAAAAGGATGCAACTGTTATATTCATGTGCTTGCTATTTCCTTACCAAAAGTCTTACTGGAGTTAGGGTTCATTAAACATCGAAACATCGAACAATATATCTGGTAAAAAAGGGGGTTGGTAGTCTAGTGGCTACAGAGGTGGGTTTGGGTCTGAAGGACCCAGATTCAAGCCCCAGAATGGCAACCCAGTTGAACCACCTTGGGCCCCTGAGCAAGGCCCTTAACCTTAATTGCTCCCCTGGTGAAATGGTGTGTTTGTACTAAGTCGCTTTGGATAAAAGCGTCTGCTAAATGACAGTAGTAGTAAAAAAATAAGCAGGTTGCTCTGTAAAGTGGAGCTTTTCAATAACATGAGCAGCAAATAAATCATTTACATCCTGTTAATCTAACAACTTGAGCAAACAAAATGAATAGTTGAGTGATGATGAAATTCTAGACTTAAGTGGAAAAAATGACATTTTGTAAAATTTTGTTTTTTATTTGTTAATTTCTTTTTATTCCTAATCAAGAAAAATATTGTAAAGTTTGTCGCGGAAAAAAACATCAAATGCTCTTTAATGTGTTCTTTCCAACTAGGTGAATAACTGGACTTAAAGGAGCTTGAGGCCGGATTGTGGCAAGATTTATGAAAAAAATCAGTGTACATTTTAAGTTTTCTAGTAATAATGTCAGATGAAGCGTTCCAAACCCAAAAGAATGAGCCCTCTAGTGTATCTCTCCTTTGCCTTGAACAGGCTGTGTGCTGCAAAATGTGCTGCAATTCGGTCCCGAATTTCCTGCGCTGGGCTGCGGATGTGACGTCACATGACGCTGCATGCACGTTCTCCCCGTTCTCCCGTGCCGGCTTCACTGTTGGCTGCAGTACCCCCGACGGCCGTCGTGGTGAAGGGTGGCGCTAGAGAGTCTCATTTCTTAAAAGGAGCCTCAAGCTCCTTTAAGTGGAAAAAATGAGATTTTGTCAAATTTTGTTTTTTATTTGTTAATTTCTTTTTATTCCTAATCAAGAAAAATATTGTAAAGTTTGTTGTGGAAAACTCCATCAAATGCTCTTTAATGTGTTCTTTCCAACTAGGTGAATAACTGGACTTAAACTGAGTCTCTAAATGACCAAGAATAAGAGTTGAGAAATTATCCAGATTTCAGTAGATTTAATTAATCAATTGCATGCAAAAGGTTCAAAACATACATGAGACGTCTCGATGCAGAATGACAATGAAACAAAGGAAGCATCCTGATTATATAGGCACAAAGGATCATTCATTCTTACGATTCGAGTAGACAAAACATCTTTAAGGTCAGTGTTTTTTCAGCAGATTAACAGTCTGTACATTTAGTCCGGCCAAGGCTATTATTTTGCTGCTCTCAGCAGTTTTGGTTTAATCAAGTAGCCAAGGCTGAATTTTCCATCTCAAAGTTGTGAGAAGTGAAGCCAAACTAGCTTTTGTGGACAAATAAGAGATTCAGAGAGATGTCGATGAAACGAACTGCGGAACATAAATGTACAGTTAGTTTCACCCAATTTTGTACTCAGAGTGTTTACGTTGGGGCACATTCAGAGTCACTGCTAAATGTTTTCCCACTTACGGTAAATATAGCTTTACCAGTAGGGTTAGACTCTCAGAGCAACACAATTTCATCTCGAGAGCCCTTAACAGATGAAAAACGTTTGCATCTCTGAAAATATTACAGGTAAAACGAGCGGATTGGCATGGACCCGGCCAGAACCTTTGAGCCAGTCGAACTGAAGGAGCAAAGTCACACATCACATAAATGGGGTCATGTGTTGACTTTGCTCTGTGCTGGATTTTGGCTGAGAAGCGAGATCTGTGTTCCAGCAGGTGGAAGAGTGTGCAGCAAACAATTCAGAGGGGATTTTATTATGTCCTGCTGACAATATGTGTACTGTGCTGTGATTCAACTGACTGGCTGTCCCTACGTATGCCACATGAGAGGAAACTATGTCCTGACTGTTTGACATTTCCATGTCCTGTACAAAGAAAGGGTCAAGTGAGTCACCTGACCTGGCAACCCTTGCAACCATGCAGAACAGCCAGAGGTCAAAGGTCTTTTTTTTTGTGTTTTTTTTTCCTTAACTTTACTTTTTGAACGAAGTTACCACTAAGAAAACTTTAGGTCATGTCAGTTATGTACATATCGCATAGGACATGTGTACATTTACTGCTGGTTCTTTTCAATTATGGATTCGCTGAGGCTCAGCGTCCAGGTAGATTTCCATTTTAATAGAACCCTCATTGATTCAGTTTCCAGAAGAATTGCAGCATGGATCATTTTACCTTGTTACCTTGTCACACTGTGTTCTGGTCTGATCTCCATGACCATTTCCGCTCAGCTTCTCCTCCCGGTCACCAGCACGCTGCCCAACAGGGCTTCCTTTGTCCTTGTGGCCACTCATCCATCCTTAATCTCCAGTCTTTTACCACGCTGGGGACATGCTGCATGCTTTCAAAGAGCTGTGTGAGCTTTTGATGGATACCCTCCATTTCCTTAATAAGGACTTGAAGAAACCTTGTTGCCCAGTGATGACAAATGACTACGTATGATGTCCACTAATACAAAACCTTTGAAAGTCTCTTTAGTCTTTAGAAAAACAAATCCAAGATAATGTTATATCATTAAAATGGGTTTAAAGGGCGAACTGTCACCTTTAACTTGAGGATTTTCTTTTCAAGCTGTTTCATGGGTGGGTGTGGGCTATAAGTTATAGAGTAACTATCATCAGTACTATCATTAAAAATATCTGCTGTAAAGATTATAATTCAAAAACACCACAAGGTTCTGCAATAAAAATCAGATTTGACTTTACAAAATGCACACGGATGATGTTTGGTGGCATGGACATTCATGACTTCCAAAGGAATTGGGTCACTAGTGTTTATTGATGATGTGACAAAAGAGAGAAGGAGCTAAATGAATTCTGAAGCTTATAAGGACTGTAATTTACTGCCTGCTCAGATTTAGCTCAGTGCAGCAAAGCTGATAAATGATGCTCTATAAGACGCAAGGCAATGACATCAAACATACAGTTAAAACAACACCAGGCCGGCTGCAGGGCCACAAAAGAGTCAATAAGTAATGGTATCAGTGGATTCCTGATTTAAGGGTGTATTTGCCTTAAAACGACAAATAACTGAAATTGTGGTACGTCATAATAGATATACATTTGTTATTGTAAAGGAGATAAAATACATACATTATTATAACAGTTATATTGTATTTATACCTGTACCCGTCCTTACAAAATGATTTATGCTACAGTTTTGTTCAGCTGCTTGAATTTAAGATGAATGCATTTTGGTTGTTACTTACAAATCTACTGTGGTGGTATGAAAAAAACATAAAAATAATGAAAACTGTCATCTGGAGTAAAATATATCCACACTTTAGTGTAAGTGAAATAAACAAGGAAGTCTCATCAATCCGATCAGTGTAAATAATCAAGTCTCTTTATTTCCCCGCCAGTCAATACACACCTGAAAAACACATTCAATGACTTGAAAGAAACATGCACAACCATATTTAAACCAAACAGCTGCAGAGTATGTTTAACAATCGTGCCTCTTATGTCGGCTTTATGCTTCAAAGTGCTAGAAGTTTGAAAAAATGAAAAAAGATTTGATATAATGGCATAATGGAATAACAATAAAACTTGCATGCACGTATCACTCATCAGAATTATAGCAATTTCTTTGAAATCCATCTGGTTATTAACTAGTTGTCAAGTGCTGTGAAGACAACAGTTCCCGAGGGAAACTTAAAAGTTGAAACATGCGGGGCCCTGGAAAGCTCAGTGGGTTGAAGCCATTGCCCTCATGCAGCGCAGGTTCAAATCCCAGCCTGTCGCTCTTTTCTGCGTGTCTTTCCCCCTCTCTCCATACCAATTTCCTGTCAGCCTACTTTGAATAAAAGCCACTAGTGCCAAAAATTCCCCCCAAAAAAGTGAAATATCCAAATGAATCACACTGCTGAGTTATTCAAGCATTGAGACCTCTAAGTGAAAATCTTAACAATGTGCATTAACCTAAGACCTGTCTTGCAGGTAAAACAGTGAAGAGACATTTGCAAAAGTGAGGAGGTTGAGCATGGTGTAATGATGTTCCAGGTGGAGATGCCACGCAAAGATACCATCAACTGAAAGAAAGAGAGCTCCTTTTATTGTATTAGCTAAAGGCACCGATATCTTGATGGAAATAACTTCATTTTGGCCGCTACCAGGCCCAGTAAATACAATTGCTTCCTGTTAGCGCAGCTGTGTAAGCCCGGTAACTGATGGAAAGAGACTCGGCCTCAGTTATGAATGACGCTGGTGGCTACGCCTGTGTGCTCTTGGATATGTTATCTCCTCTGTGTGGTGAAGCATATTAATAAAGCACCTTACAGTTACACTCTCTAAACAGACCGTAAATAACTTCCCATTAAAACCCACTGAAGCATTGCTGGCAGCGCCAGAAGCCACACTCTTTTTTTTTTTTTTTTTTTTTACTGCCGCAATTAACCAATTTAACACTTGTGGCCTGAACCGCTGTGACACAATCAGCTAGCATAATGGTTAATTAATGGCTAGTGTAAAGTGTGGGCCAGCCCTACAAATTCAAAACAAGAGAAAATTAATCAAGTAAATTGACTGAAACCATCTTAATTAAAATAATGATGCCACTGAGGACAGCGAAATTGGCAAATGCAACTTTTTCCCTCCTCCAATACATGTTCACACTAAGACATTTTGGAATTTTCTTTGTTTAAAAAAAATAGATCAGAATTAAGCATTGACACTGCATAGATTGGAGTATGGGGGGATGCTGTGATGGCCATCGTCCTCCAATTATCTGAGACATGCTATCCCATCATGCACTGAGTGTGATGCTGTGAATGGTGTTTGCTGGGATTTTGGCATCTGCTTCTTCCCCGCTGATTCTGAAGATCACAAAGGTGTTGGAGGGGATTGTCGTAGTGGCGTTCAGGGATTTTCCCAGCCAGCCTTGAATGCCACGTTTATACATTTTAACAGTTACCTGAAAGATGGAAAAAAAAAAGGAATGATATGAGAAATCTGACGTTTGCAAAACCTTGGAGACATAAAATATTAGTAAAATTAATTTTAGACAATTCTCCATGTTTTTCTTTTACCAGTGGAATAAAACCCAGAGCTAGTATTGAATTTATGGTGTCAGCACTGGGTTCATGGTTCACACTGAAATGTAGTCATTGGAATGACGTCGGCATAAATGTTACGAGGGGTGTGGGAAGACAAAAAAAATCAATTCGTAGACAACCTGTAAGTCTTTTTCCCTTAGATTCAAAATCGATTCACAGGTTTGAAAAATCCATTTAGCAAAGTTTACCAGTCACATGTCTCGTCCAGTTTCCGATCTAGACTAAACTGTGACATTGAGGCAGCAGCATGCAAGTCCGTTCCTGTTAAGTCAGTTCCACCACTGTGGTTCAATGACTACGAAACAGAGAATCTCAGCTGGAGGTTTTTAGAGCAGTAAAAGCATATTTTTCGGTTCACTTTGAGTTCTGCAGTATTCTGGGGAAATGAAGAGTGGGACAGTACTCATTTAGAAAATAAAGAATTTCAGAACATCACAAATGTTCAGATCATCCATCAAATTTTATACATTTTAACCACTTCATAATGATTAAAAAAAAAAAAAGAAAATAATTTTTAATCATCAATAGATTTGAATTGAACTGAATGTTGTAATGTTTAAAGACCCACAACCTTAACGGTTACCTGAATCTGTTTCTTTTATCAGCCCCAACATTCAAATAATTTACAAATGGGCTGAATAACACTGATGATCTCATTACATTGCAGTTCTCCTTGAAATTCTTGGGTCCTGACACTCATGTGGATGTTTCTCGACTCATACCACGCACTGTTGCAGTCCAGAACCTCCCTCCCCTCCTGCAGGAGTCGCCTCATCCTCCCACACAGTAAAAACTGCTCAGAAATGCTGAGCTGGTCTCAATAATTACCACATCTCAATCCAATCTGCAGGATGTGCCGCAACAAGCCTGATCGATATAGGCCCTAACCCGCATGACCCAGAGGACCAGCTGCCAACATCCTGGTGTCAGACGTCACATGACTCCTCCAGACGACCACTGTACATGTGCTGACAAGTCAGAGCTGTATGTGAAGCACCAGGAGAACTTAAATGTTACTGAGGGCACGGTTTTGTTTTCACGGCAAATAGGAGTTTGTAATCTAAACACCTTAAGAAACAAAATCACTTCTAATTTTTTATGCTTTTTAATGAGATCCAGTGCTGTGTAAACACATTAATAGATCTTTTCGGTGAAATAGAAGAAATCACAGAAAACAACCATTAACAATCCTGAGGAACTACTTACAAACTGCAATCGTTTTCATCAGCTTGATAAAATATCAAGCATCTCTGTTGGAACAGTGATCCAAACAAAAGTCTGAAACGGAACAAATATTAAATTAACCTTGTTCTCAGCATGAGCGCTAATTCCACTCCACATGGTGAATGGAGTCATTCGGCTTGTGATTTTAAGTAGGTTGTAGGGCATAATACCCTTTAACACTACATCAAAACTGCCTGTTATGTTTCAAGTCTGACAATGGAAGCCATAACTAGATTTAGACATGCAGGTAATTGAACCACATCCATTTCAAAAAGAATGCCACGCTGTCGCTCTTGTTTGGCTGCATTTACAGGGGATAACAGAATATTACAGAGCCTTTTCACAGTTCCATTTTCTTTCACTTTAGCATTAGGCAATTTTTCAATTATCATTTTTTTCCCCCCTGGTACTTTCATCCCTGGCTCTCCATAATGTCTGGGCCTTTTAGTTAATGCTAGCGACAGTCAGAGCCTAGTATATTGGCCCTTGTCCATTTTGCAGGTCATTGTGGAAGCCCAATAGGCCTTTTATTACGCCAACATCAAAAGGCAGATAAGCATTAGAGGTGGGGAAAATACCCTGCACTAGATATGTTCCATCTTTCCTTTGTCTGCTATTGAAAGTGATCATTTTAATAGTGAAGAGGTTGCTGAGCTTCGGGGCTGATGGGAAGTGCGACACCCCTGACAGCCTACAAATATGAGCTAGTCGGTAACACACCACGAGCGCACAGCACACCCTTAGCACCTGCACGCTCTTGCTGCTAACCTAATTATCTACAACAAAGGCCACTACCATTTTAGGCACAAACCTTTCTGTCATTTACTTACTTATTAGTGTACATTAAAAGGGTGAGAAAGACAGAAAAAAAACCTCTAAACAATTGTGTGTAATATTCAAGCCTTGGCTGGATGCCACGCGGCTCGTGTAACAATAGCACCAGACACTTCAGAGTCAGTGAGTGTCGACTGATTGTGGATGCATGAAAAAAATTATTTCATGACAGCTGGTGGCACAGAGGCATAAAAACCAAGACAAAAACATCAGAGAGCAAATTATCCCAACAAATAATAGCCAAGAGCAATCCTTGATAATCAGCAATTAACTAATTTAAAGTAACTAAAGTTGAGTACTTAATTTTTTTGTGATGCAGGAAGGCTGCAGGCACAATACTGCTTCTGCAGCATCTTTAAACCCCACGGAGAAAAAACTATTTGTTTCATAAAATAGGACCAGAATCTCCCTGGGGAGAACAACTAAATTACCTAAATCCAGGCGGAGAAAGTTTGGTCCTTTTTCTCTTCACCCATCAGCTGCTAATAACATTTTATAGCAGAAGTCCCACCAAGTCGTGCAGTGTGATTTTTAACTATAAAAAACCCCCACAGATAGGCTCAATTTGTAATATATAACAGGAAAAAGGCTAGTGGATAAAATGTCACAGGAAACTGGGGATGATATAAAGGTAAAGGTACAAGGTGGAACTGTACAAGACACAAAATTGAATTTCAAAAGTGATCTCAATCTGATCTGATATATATATATATATATATATATATATATATATATATATATATATATATATATATATATATATATATATATATATATATATATCAATCAGATATATATGTACTTAATACAAAGAATAAATCACCTGTCTGAAGATGAAGTTTGTCAAAGCTGTAACATCTTAGAAAAAAAAGCGTATAAAATAATGTCTCACCTTCTTCTGTGAATTGTCTGCAAGTGCACGAGAATCATTACTATTTCAAGCACTAACAGGCCTCAGCGTTTGTGTGAGGGTGTGTGTATGTAGCACTTCATGTCAAGGAAAGGACCCTTGGGGCGAAGGCTGGGTGTCACACAAAGGGCTGCGAGCTCATCTAACGGTGTCTACCCTGTTGTGGCTCTCACTTTCACTGTCGCGGCAGTCATGTGAATGACATCATTCCTCACATTTCAGCAAGAAAAACTCCCTCTTCCTATGAACCATCTACTAGGGTCAGAAACCCTTCCTCTAGTTCACTGCTCACCCTTTTACTCACTACCTCCATCCAAAACAAAACAGTTCAGTTTGAGCAGCTGCTGCTGACCTGCACAGGTTACTTGGTCTTCTGCTTGTTGGGAAGGTCCCTTGTACAGATTCAGGTCCAGCTTGGTTATTTACGTACTCACACACACAAAAAAAAAATCATATACATCATATCGACATGTAGACCTACTTGTTTGTATTTACATGTAATCATTTCTAATTGAGGTCCGTGAGTGCCCATGTCAATCATAGTCTGTGTGTCAGTTACAGAGTGTCAGTGTAAATGGGCAGAGATGTCTCCCCTCACCGTGTATTGACATTCACAAAGTTCAGATTCCTCCCCTGATAAAGTCTAAGAATCCCAGCAGGACCAGTTACCTGGAGCCATGGGTGCCGTGTTTCAGGTGAACTCTGAGTGAGCGTAACGCCACACCAGCTTCAGACGACGGGCTCTTTGTTCTGCGCCGTGTCTCACCAGACACAGATGGGGAAGTAACACTGAGTAACACGCCTCTGGGACACAAAAACTCTTTGTGGATGAGCCCAAAAACCACGGACATGGACCAACAATGGTTTGAAAGGTAAATATGTAAACAAAGTGTGGTTTGCCTAAGTGGATGAATATATTGAACTCATTTGTAGAGATGTGTGTGAATCTAATGGATTATATGGGATTTTACTCAATTCGGTGCCTCTTAAAGCTAAGACTACACAGTATAATATTTTCAAAAATGGCCAATGGGTCACACTTAATAATTCCTCCAAACAATGAAAATTTGGACAAAAGCTACTCTAATTTTGCTTAAAAAAAAATATATATATATATATATATATATAAATAAACCATTGACACTATAAAGTGTGAGCATTAGAATATGATACCTCACATTGACACCGGTATTAATAACTTAGTCGTAACTCATGGTATTAGTAAACTTTGCATTCGAGGAAACAGTTGTATTAATCAGTTATAATTGTTACTCTGTTTAATTCAGATTACTCTGTAAATTTCAGCAATTTAATCAAATAATTACTTTTATTGGGCTCATTGAATTAATTTGCATGTTTCCCATGAGCTAATCATGGCAGAGAATGAGTCTCCTGAAATAATGAAAATAATACGTTGATTAGTTGTAAAAGTTGGATGATGTGTAGATGATGTAGATTCAGAAGTAAAACACTCCTCTTAAGCATGCTGGACAAACTCCAATAGTTACCTTTGCGTGACTGACAACAAGGATGAGGGTTTCTGCCAATGGATATCCCTAAATGCTACAAACATGTACTTTAGGAATTCATAAATTAACCAAAAAGATGAATTACAAATTTGGAAGAAAAGTATATTTAGCACATTTTGATTAATCTCATCATACAACAGATTCTACCAGTAAACAGGCAAAGCTACACTGAGGCAGCAGTATGTATAATCATCAATTCATCCACCTTTAAAATCAACAAAAATGTAATCACTGTCCGTATAACGATATCAGTCTCTGGTAAGGTTTGTGCTGATAAATATTTCTTAAAATCCGGCCAGAGCGCTTCAATCATGTAGAGGTCTGCACTTGCACTGGGCCATGGCTACACTGTGAGTCTTTTCTGGTGTATATTTACTGATGTGCTTGGGATCATTTCCTCTTTGCATGACCAAGTTTCAGGCAAGCTTTGCGTGGCTTCAAATCATCACCCCTCCACCATGTTTCTTGATGGTACGAGGTGCTATGGATGGCCTTATAAGTTGAAAAAAAAATCTATGTGCAGACAGAGGTTTCTGACAGAGGTTATTAGATGATTCAATCTGTTTTTAATTGGACCTCTGCTCCAGAATAACACTGAATCAGTGTCAGAAATGAAAGTAGAGAACTATTTCATGCCAAGCTACAAGGTTCTCGCCAATCATCAGTGCAGTACATAAAACAGTAAAGGCAAACATCTAGGCTACATGACAGGCTTTGGTGAGGACGTGACGTGTATTCGTGTTATTTTCTTGAAACATTAGAGATCATCAACACTTTCAGGTACCTGGAACAGCATAGGTACCTTACTGAAGGTTGAATCTTTTTTTTTTGTTCCCTTTTTTCCATCTTGTCGTGCCGATCTGTCACATCATGCTGTCTGTATCTCATCTGTACTTATCTTATGTGATATTGACAGATGGTTATTATTTCTTTGTTTTAAGAATCATGGAAGTTGGCCAACATCATTGTCTTCAAATTTTAACAATTACCTTACATAGACTTGTGCAGGCACGAGGACTGTGCAAAGGTTTATGGGAATGCTAATCTTCCGGATCTGGACATACATTTAGGATTTTTCTTAATAGAAAGTTAGTGAAAAGTTTTTAACCTCCTCATGCACCTTAACATCCTCATACCCCCACCCGTTAGTATATTTTTTTTGATATATTATTTCATATTTCTTGTATATATTGTATATTGGTAACACTGTTTGCACTGTCTTGCACTGGAAAGGTGATGCTGCTTTTAATCCCACTGTACCCATGTATAGTGACAATAATTTTTTCTATTCTATTCTATTTATGTTGAGAATATGTTGTTATTTTCTACGTCATTTCAGTAAAGCACAATACTTTAATTTGTAAAGTTTCAAACAATTATTTCTTATTTTTTCCTCCAGTGCCATATTTTTTCTGAATTTGAATAATTTGTTTTGATTAATCAGGTGTTGAGTACCTGTGGATACCTGCCAGGCATAAATCACACAAACATTTTTAAGTTTGTGAACCTGGACCTGTGACTTGTTTCCTTTTTGACTTGTTTTCAAAGTAATTGACTATAAATTTCAGGACTTGGAAATCCAACAAAAACCAACTTGAGGCCTCTCTGTAGTACATGCCACATGAAATACTCAAACATCAAACATAAACTCTTACTGGTTCCAGATGTGGGTGATCCATTAAGATGCCTAAACTTTAACTTGGTGACATTACCGTCTATGTCAATAACTGCATTTGGCTAAAGCCATGAACCTAAAAGAAAAATAAATTGCTGTCTAAATTCTGAATTGCTGCTTCCAAGCAGCCTTCCTCGGCCAACAGGAAGCCATTAGACTCTCTGCAATAACCATTTACATCCAGCCACCCAGCTATGACTTTATTTCCATCCGCATAAGTGCATTTTCCGTGAGAAGTTAAAATATGAATCCCCTTCTTTTTCTCCTCAATGGGTCTGGCTGTCTGGTTGACTTGAGAGGGCACAATCTATGACTGATTTAATTTGCTCTTTACGAACATCTCTAACAGCATTACCCCCGGAGCATACACCGACCGTCCCCATCTGACTCCATTAACTCCCAAATCAGGTTTAAAGACCATATTGATGCCATCCGTTATTAAGGGTGATTATCAAAACAACAGACAATGGGCCAAAGTGTCTGTTAACTAGTTTATCCGTAATTTCACATAACTGTAACAGATGGCAGGGCTGTCAATTATTTACTGTATGCGCTGCACACAGGAGCAGCACACTGTCTGGATATGCAGCAAATTAGCGTTAACATTAAAAGAACGATAGATTGCTCACAGGTGGTCAGGGGAAAAGGACATGACCACATAATAAACCTTGTTATTAAATGTCAAAAACAGAAATGCACCACTTTGATGAAAGAGTGGCCTGAGCCGGCGTTTTCTAGCCATAAGTTAGGTTTTAGCAGTGGAAATAAAGAAAGCTTGATTAAAAAAAAGATCTAATGCAGTTACTGAGAATACTTCACCACCTTTATTCTCCTCAATTAACGAGAATGGCTTTTGAAGCTGTAATTAAGTACCTCTGCTGCACTCGGTCCTCTTCATTATTCATGACTCCCTATTGATCATATCTTAGCGCCTGTACTGTGAGGATCACTGTAATATCCTGAATCCACAAAACAAATAACTGAGTTTGCAGAGATAAAAAAATGAAAATCCTGGCCACTCACCAAGAAAAATGTTCCATTTAGGAACTAAAACCAGCATTTAGTCAAATTTCACGGCACATAATCATGAACTGGGGAAATCCAGAACGAAGCCATAACTGTTTATAGATATCCTATTAGATAAGTCTGATATAATTTGGTTTTTGACTTTCCGAGTGTGATTATATGATCTTATCATTAGGCTCACAACTATAATTATTTTCATGAAGGTCAAAGCTGAAGACTACTTTAGACGGACTACTTTATCTTCTTATCTATGAAAAGTTAGAAAAACAGCGTAGAATTGTTTATAACAGATTGAAGTCAAAGATATAAAAAAGTTGGAGATTGAGTTTCACTCTATGAACAATTTATTTAAGTGCCATATATTTTTTTTTTACTGGGAAAAAAGTAACCCAAAATAAGTTAAGGAAATTAAGTGAGCACCACTGATATGAGAAGTGAATTGAACTATGATTATTTTGCATGCTTGGGTGGATAGAGATACCTGCGTTAGAAAGTGAATGCATATTGAGGAGCCGTCTGAAATTACTGTTATTAAATGTTCGGAAATACATTTGGAAAAATCATATCAAGTCTTTTTCAAACTGACAAGTGCAGGATATTCACTCTGACTCACCGCTCAAGTCAATATTATTTCCTTTTTTTAACCAAGTTTAATCACACACTATTACAAGGCAGCTTCCATCATTGCCTTCCATGGTGTAAGTGCTGGTTTCTTCACTAGTTCATTACAGACACTTGTGATGCAGCAGCACTCTTCTTTTGCATAATTGCATGGTTAGTTTCCCTCTGTTGCTTCCTACACACACTCCGGTGCAAATTATTTCCCATTCCAGTTTCCTTTCAAGAGTGGTCCTGCAATTACAGAAATTTTTGCATCCCAGTACTTAGCTTCCACACAATTTTCATTTATGTTGCAAAAATGACACACAGCTAATTGCTGGTTCTTTCAAGAGAACCCATCAGAAAGTTTCTAGGAAACTTTTGGAGCAGAAATCATCCTTCCATGAGGCACTTGATGAACCCAGTGTACGGTGAACTTTGTGGGACTGACAACATCGAATTAGCAATCAAATTGCACGTGCAGCAACTTTGAAGTTCCCTCTTCATCTTTTATTTTCCATAACTAGTACATGGAAAACAAGTGCATAAGCTCAGGTTCATGCACTTTTTTAAAATTATTATTACAGCACACATGGCGTGGCTAGATTTTCAAATGATTTTAAGAGATGATTATAAGTATCAGTGACATTGCATGTATTTAATTGAAGGGGATTCATACATTTTTCCACCATACAAAAACAGAACAAAAAGCCACAGTGGTTGCTGATATTATCTATTTAGGCAGCAGAATTAGCAGGCTGTGTAAATGGCCTGCTCTGGCCTTTTGTGTGCCTCCATTCATTATCACCACAAAGCAGTTGATGTCTCCCCTCTCTGCCTCTTCTGTACTAAACACAGCGCTCGCCGGGCTGTCCATTACAGGCTTGTGACACGTGCAGCCTGGGAGACAGCCCAACGGAGAGGAATGCTAGAGTGGAGTTAAATTAACGAGCTGCAATTGTGTGGCACCTCTAGCCTGTCAGGGAGACGAGGTGTAGCTCTGGAAACCGAGATCTGCTTATTAGTACCATTGTCCGAGATGTTGAGATGTTGTCCGTGTGTTTCTAACGTCTCACCTTGTGGCTGCGCTTCTTTTAATCAGCTGACAGGGCTGTGTAGTCATTTTACACTTAAAGGAAGTTCATTCTCATCAGCTACGCACTTTTGAACTTTTGAAAATGTAGGGGCTTCTTCTAGGTTATAATAATAACCCGTAACACGACGCATGAAACAAAATATTCGAATAAGAGACGACATGAAGATGAACAACATAAGTAACCTACACTTTAAATTATGAGATGAATAGACGAGGCTTGTTCTCTGTCTCTGTAACACACACACACACACACACACACACACACACACACACACACACACACACACACACACACACACACACACACACACACACACACACACACACACACACACACACACAGTAATTACCTTTCAATCCATACAAATTGAATGAAGCCAGAACCACGGTCTAAGAATATAGCCCATAATTAATAAATTACAGCCACTCTACTCAATCATTCTCCACGTTGGGGCATGTGGACGTCCCATTCGCTGGAGAGTAATTGCACGAGCTCACAGAAAAAACACACTTAGCACTTCAACGGTGGCTTTGTAAATGCATCCGATGCCACTTCTTACAAGCAAACAGATGCTCGGGCGAAAACCATAGGTCACATCACAGATCTTCTGGGCTGTGTGTTTACAAGTAACAAATCAAAAGCATGCATTATTTCTGAGCCCTGAAAATATGCCCTGGGGGAGCTATTATGTTTCTTTGCCACCCTCCAAGCTTCCTCTTGCAGCTGCCGCACACGAGCAAAGGGCTTTTTTTCCTACAGTGGTAGGTGATAGAGGCAGTGAAACCAATTTTATTTTTGGTTTATAATGCAAAACCCTTAAGAAAAACCTCAAAAAAGGTCTAACAAGTTTTTTTAGGTTCCTGCTTGGCAATAAGTGGAAACTGACAGCTTGGTAAATAGACACATTAACAGCTTATTAACCACATCATCCAAGCCACATTTTTTGAGATGTTTCCTTGCAGTGCCTTCATTTACAAATATTTCTTTGAAATAATATATTTTCCTGTCACTGTGTGTGTCCCCTTGGGCGAGAAAAGAGCCCACTGGAGACTGTCTAATGACTGCTGGGTCATGTATCAAATACACAGCAGCTGGAGGCGAGTGGGGGAAAGTGCATACAGTCTGGGGGTTTAGGGGGTGGGCAGCCACAAGCCTGAGTGGGCTTGTATGGAAAACCCATGTTTTAGGTGCTGAGGGAGGGTGTGAATCGGTAATGAATGCTGCACAGGGGTTATACTTCTTGGTCTTGAAAAGGCCTCATATCTCTCTATCTCTCTATCTCTCTATCTCTCTATCTCTCTATCTATCTATCTATCTATCTATCTATCTATCTATCTATCTATCTATCTATCTATCTATCTATCTATCTACACACACATGGTACAAGTCTCTTGACTTTGAAGTGAAATGAGAGCTACGGCACTGAGTACCTCAGGGTGATCAAATTAATTACCTCAATGAAAAGCTGAAGAGTTAAGGAAATAATTTGAAATTGGAGTGTTAATAAAATGTAACCAAGAGTGCACATTAGAGTAAAGAAAGCCAAACAGGTTAAAAATAACCAAACAAAAACCTACAACAACCTAATTGAGCATTTTCTTTATTTAGACCTTTGAAACATTTGGAATTGATAAATGTTTTATACTTTTTATAAAATCAAAATACCGAATGGTTAATTGAAGGTAGTTTGATAGAAATAAAACTTTTGAGGTTTTTTTTTCTAAATGATTTTAAATTTAGCTGTAACTGTATTGCAATATTTATCACAAAATGTAGTTGTTATCTTTATTTTTTTTAAAGAAAAAGTGATCCTAAATATACTAAAATAATCTATAAAATAATGTAATATATATCGCCAACTTTAGGAGAAATTACAATTAAATGTACCTCTTAAAAATTTTCCCCCTTCAGCAACACCAGACATGGAAAAAAGAAGCTGAAAACTGAGGCAGTCATAAAGTACTACTGCCACCTGCTGGTTGATGTTGGGCTGCATGCCAGCGTGATGATTCCAGCCATGGCACATCATTTAACCCCAGGTACAGAGGACTGGTAATGGACTGACCTGAGGGGCGTGTCCCAGCAGGGCCCACAGTGACTCAGCAGACAGGGCACTGATCCTGGAAAACTCCAGCGTGCTGGTCTCCTGGCGGTTGAGTGCGATGTACTGGCAGCCCCGGTAGTCTCCTTTCAGCTGCTCGCCACAGCGCAAACGCACCAGATCCCACGTTCCCACCCTCCGCAGGACCTCCCGCACTGACTCCATCTGCTTGTATGACAGATGACCTGTGGCACGGAAAACCCAAGCTCAACCGGACTCTGACACTTAATCTCCCCCTGTGGTGGGATTCATTACACTATCATAAACAAAATTAAACTGCACTTGTCCTCATGTCATATGGCTGTAACTTCATACATACACATATGTCTTCACAAGTTAAAATCTCTTTTTATCTTAGAACAAGCTAAAAATAAGAAAATCACATCAGGATCATTTGTTCAATGGATTAGCTTGAAAATTAGTAGAGTTACACTGCATGTTTAAAGATACAATAATATACAACAACAGATGAATACATAGTTAAGCTTTTTTTCCATAACATATTTACAGTAGATTAAAACATTAATTAATCTTTCAAGTTTTAATTCCATTTTCAAAGGACCACACACCTGAGATCCAGGAGGGAGTCAAAGCATCTGTTATCCAGGCCATATAGTCCTCCTTGAAAGATCTGAGGAAGTCATCTATCTGGTTTTGGGAGACCAGCTCCCTCCTCTTCATTAGCTCCTCATCCAGCCTGCAGTCTGGGGAGAGGAAGACGACCCGAGGGAAGAAGAGACTTTGGTGCACAGGAGCTCCGTTCCTCTTCAAATAGCTACATAAATTAGTCGTTTTAGTCTAGAAGAAAAAAATAAACACCATCATTCCATCCGTTCCATCTTAAATTGTCAATGTCTTACTGTATTTGTTGTTTATAGCACAAACAAATATTAGTATGGAATGATTTAAAAAATAATTGTGTTGATTGTAAACCTAAATTCATTCAGCAGTTATTCTTCCATTCTTCCTTTCAAAAAACATCTAGATTTAGATTATTTTGCTAAATTTAATTTAATTTTGTAATAATATATTTGTTATAATAGCCATTATGATATTGTCAAATTGTTTCAAGCTACTAAATATACATGATAAACAATGATACACCAGGTTTAAAAGCAGCAAACCTTTAATTTCAGTTATTGGCGGACTTATCAGTTAACCTAGTAAATATTTTAATGTTTATTAAATCAAGCCTATAGTGTCATGCCTCAGCAGTTCTGCAGCATGATTACCTAAAACACACAGAGGACCAATTTCAAAAAATTATGTAACTTCAAACTGGCAAAAAAAGTTGAGCCGTATCTGCACAGTGTGGGTTAATGGACCTTACAGATGCAATTAATTGGAAGCATTTCAATACTGCAGCTTGTGTTTACCAGAAACACTCTCCTGTCAAGCTTCCAGTCCAAATGAAGCATCTATACAAATGGAAATGAATGACTGCTAATAGACCCAAGCACATAAGGTGACAGCTGTGTTTAGGCACCTGCCTACTTCCCCCAACCACCCTCCACCCCCTTTGGCCTGCGAATATAATTATTAGAGTGCCCACTCCTGAAGTTTAAGAAGCTCTACTCTAGTTTTTGAAATTTACATACAAATTGTTGCAGTGTCTCCTTTGACCTTGCAACAGTTTGCATGAAAATGCTGAATTGAACAATTGATTGGACCTTGTGCTTAAGAGCGCCACACAGTTTGACATTTTCACAATGCTTTTTTATTTACCCCTCAACATTTAAACTAAATGGATCTTTTTACCATGATAGCTTTGAATGGATCTTCCATTTGCTCAATGCGGGTATTGAAAAAATTCTGCTCTTCTTCTTTCACTTGCACATGCCAGTTTTGATTGCGAGCAGACACTGTTCCTCTCCAGGGTTTCACATCTATGCAGAAGACTCCTTGGCCTGAAGAAAAGGAAAACATTAAACACTTAAGTAGAGGGTTATAAACCTCTAACACTGGTAAAATACCACTGATACTGACGTTGTTCATTTTCTGAAACTTATTTAACAAAATAAAGGACCAAAGGAATGACACAAAAAGGTCAGTCATAAAAATGTAACACAGGTTTGTGACAGGGACTCAGCCGCTGCAAGGTTTTTAACCAGACTTCACTCATTTGTCTGGTCCCCTGTCACGCTTCAAAAGATGATCTTTGACTTGAACGCTTTTTTTTTTTTTTTTTTAAACATAGATAGTTTCTGGTGTTTTTTACTGGTACTCACAGCCACATGTCCATATAAATATAATTTCAACATGCGTTCAAACCTGTGAGGATAAGAATGTTGATGTCGTCTTTGGCTGTCTGAAACTGGTTAGGGACACGGAGATTGCTGTAAACATCTTCCTTCCTCAGTCCAGTGAGTTTCCTACAGTGGAAGTGCATTGAATAATTCAATATAGAAACAAACAAACAAACAAAGAAATATCATATAACATTTTTTTCTTAATGTATGCAGGGTAATACATCATCCCAAAGAGCAAATATGGTTGTCTTTTTTATTTCTCAGGAGAGATATTGCCAGCTATTAGTCTAGATTTCAATCTGATTTTGATATACATTGTGAAAAATGGAGAAAAAAACAACTCACAGCTCATATGACAAAACTGGAGCATGAATCATGCTTTTATTTCCATTAATGAAGTTCATGGTCCAGAAAATTGAAGCTACCATAAAAACTATTGAATCTGCAGCAGTACTGACTGAAGAAAATTGTCATTAATTACAATTTGATTATATATTTGAAGTATACTTTACAACGCTTGAAAGTTCATTTCTTCAGTGACCTACTTGTGTGTCGTATCAGGCCACATTTACACATAGCCGGGTATTTACAAAAAAGGATATTTCCCCCTCTACGTTTTGAAAAATATCCTCGTTTACACGAACCCGCATAAATACGCTGTTAAGGTGCTATGAGCAGCCAAACCTGCAGGGGGCAGTGTAACGAGAAGCGTAAAGTCATGCTAGCCAATCAGAATCCTGGAAAAAAACGTCAACAAATGACACGTGTGAAGCCTGAATAATATGGTTCCGCGTTAAATCGACGGCGTAGCCTACGTACGGTGCGCGTCGCTGCGTACCCTACGCCGTAGGCTCTGCGTTGGTGTAACGCGGAACCATAAATCAGCCTTAACTGCAGTTACTTCCAAGACTGAACGAAAGTCTTTCGTTTGGAGTGACAGAGAAGTGGAGTTACTTTAAGTGTGACTTTAGAATATAAAACTAAGAAAATATTGACGGTGGCCAAACAAATTGTAAACACAGGTCACACAAATGATGCTGGTGACGTTTCTGTTGCATAATGTGACGTTCTGAAGCCTAAATATCCGTTTCCCTCCGTTTACAAGCAAACGTGAAAACAGAGTTTTTGAAAATCTCCAGTTTGGCCGGAGTTTTCAGAAATGATCGTTTTTGGTGACTTTGAGCTTCGTTTTCGTTTAAACGAACGGCCAAAACGCATGAAAACGCCACCGTTTTTGCTCCGTGTAAACGGGGCCTCAGTTGTGTGTGTCCCCGCCTCAAATTTGGGGCGGAGTAATACACAACAGGGGGCTGCGCCCTTCTGCTGCTTCTTTTTAAAGCTTCTACAAAACCTAAAAATTCAGTAACAGTTTTTCCAAAATTAAATAAAAAAATAAATAAGTCAGTGTGACTTGGTGGGAAATGAGAAATGTAACCTACCATCACGTCACAGCCAGCTGAAGCAAATACAATCATTGTTTGGTAAACCTCTAAACTTACATGACATGTTTTAAAAAGTCAGGCAGTGTTGACATCTGCTCAGAACTCTCTCTTCGTGCACATTGAGGGGTTTTGGAGGTTAGATGGAAATGAGTGAAGAGGTTTCCAAGTTGAAGCATTGTAATCTTTATCATGGAAAAAAAGAAAGAAAAAAAGCTCATTATAACTAGCTCCTCGTTGAGAGTAATACGTTGAAAAAGCAATGCAGTTACAGCAAATAACGTATCTATACATGTGAACAAGCATTAGTTACACTTATTTACTGTATATGACAGCAGATGTTGTCTAAACTTCAATAAATATGTTTTTGTGACCAAATTCATCATTTTTATGTAAAATCCTATTAAAATACGGCGTGTTATGTCAATTTTAAGTTGGTTGGTTGGTTGGTTGTAGTGTTTATTTCGAATATGAATCATATTAAAAAAAAAAAAAGAAATAAGACAATCGTCTTAGCATGAGGCATAACAGAGTACATATTCGAAAGGGAGTGAGAAGAAGTAAAACTTATAAACTCTCACACCCTCTCCTTAAATATGACTAGCTAATATATGCAATGTGTGCAAACATAATATTGCCTATACACAATAATTACACACACACACACACACACACACACACACACACACACACACACACACACACACACACACACACACACACACACACACACACACACACACACACACACACACACAAACTAGTACCTACATACATGTATACATAGGGACACATACTGCATAGGACAAAAGGAAAAAAAGAACCAACAAACAAGCAAAAAAACTAAAAAAACAACAAACAAAACAAGACAATAAAAACATTGTAACAACACAAGCTACTGACCAGTGTAAGAAAATAAAGATAAAAATAAATAAATAAAAAATAAACACTGTATTATTGCACCCAAACATTTTGCTCATCCCTGTACCTCTGAAAAATAATATCTTTGTATTTTATTTTAAACTGTTTAATATTTGGAGTTAGTTAAACAGTTAGAAAAACAGAAGCAGAAACGACTATTTCCATCGCTCGAGCAGTGTTACATGTCCTTTAAGACAGCCTTGTTGACGAACCTCGAAGGCTTCAAGTTGTAAACTCACGAGGAGAGAACAAAGACAACAACACCCAGACTCTCAAACCAAACTTACTGTACATACTGTTCACGACTCGCTGCTGTGTCTTAAAGGCTCAAGAGGATTATTCAAATCATTTCACTTGGACATTTCCCGGGTGTTTATGTCGCTGTGAAGGTCTTCGTTTAAATGCTGAGTAACCCCATCCAGGAAAGCTTTTCCTCACTTGTAGGTACTGCCCCCTGTTTCTTCTTCCAGCGTTCCTGGAAGAAGTAAACACCAGAGCACGTGCATCAGCCGCCTGCATCAGGTTTCTCCTCGCGGAGATGTGACGTTCGAGGACGTCAGCCTGCAGTCTGTTTTTCTACTTACAGTCCAAAGCCATAACCAAAATGACAAAATTCAACAACTGGTCAACTTTATGATTCTTGTTGCCAAGTTTCACATTCATAAGGCAAAATTTTCCAAATCCTGTCCATCCTTAGTTCCCTTTAAAGTTGATTTCAAAATATATTTTGAGACAATACAATTGATTAATAACAAAAAATGTAATACCACCGTCAACCTCATAAAAGAAATGTTTACGGATATCTGAATGTTTTGCCTTCCTTTTATTATTTAGTATAATTGTTAATGTCAAGAACTACTTGCACTTTATTGTAGCTTTTTTGTGAAGAGAACAATTTTATATTTTTTGGACTATAATTATGCCTATGTATGTTTGTTTTTTATATTATTGAATGATGCCTGCCATTTATTTTAATGTTATTGTATTTTCTGGAATTGAAATAAAGTTTCTTAAAAAAAAAAAAAAATACAGTCAAGCAGTGTTTCCCAACCCTGGTCCTCGAGGCCCACTGTCCTGCATGTTTTAGATGTTACCCTGCTTCAGCACACCGTGATACAAGTGGCTGTGTCATCAACAGAGTTGTGCAGACCTTGGTGACAAGCTAATTAGGACCATTAATTAGAATCAGGTGTGATGATGAAGGGAAATATCTAAAACATGCAGGACAGTGAGGCCCGAGGACCAGAGCCGGATTAAATAAATGGACTACACTAGGCAGACTGTGATTTTTGGGCCCCCCTCCATCGATGTTATTTATGAAATCTTAAACTTACCAAAGTTACTACCGGTAATAAAACTTAATTCACATTTTACATAGCATAGTCATAGTCAAGTTGGTTCTTTGTATTCCAAAATAAGTCATGTGTTGTATATTAAACAGTCTATCAGACTATTTTTAGATTTTTATTATTTATACGTTATTACAACGCTCTATTAAATGCTATTAAATTATCCTTATCTTATCGATTGTGAGCATTTTGCAGAAAATCTTAATTAAATGTGTTGATTAAATTGAATAGTTAAATAAGAAGTAAAATCTACAAAGACCAATAAAATTTGCAGTAAGACAAAGTGTGCTGTAGTATGTATGTCTGTATGTGTATATGTATGTATGAGTATGCAGAGCCGTTTGGGAGATTTGCGAGGCTCTGTGTGAAATGGCTAGGGGGGCCCCTCGCCATTTCAAATTTTTGGGTTTTTCGGGTCGGATCGGGTGTCTATATGCGCAATTTTAACTCTCCAATTAGCAAAATACTGGATACCTTCCCCTGCCTCATCATCATCTGGGCTTGCCTCGACGCGGGGCCCCATGGCTGCTTGAGACCCGGGCGGATCGGTGATTTTTGTAACAAATTTATCAAACGTCTCGTTCTCTCGACATTGTGTGACAGTTTGTTCCAACTCCACCCGTCTGGATCAGACTAGCTTGTGTCCGCGCTTGGTCTGATCAGTTGTATTGAACAACAGACAAGCGCATCGTTGCACATATATTTATTGATATGCACAGACTAGTACACATTTAGGTCTGTAATGGAACGTGACTGTTGATATTTATAAGGGAAAAAAGGAAAAAAAAAAGGAAAAAAAAAAAAATTGGGGAAAAAAAAAAACGGCCCATAGCGCCAGGCCCCTTGGGGCGCGAGGCCCCGTGGGGCGCGAGGTCCCGTGCGGTCGCACGGTTCGCACATCCGTTGCGGCGGCCCTGTGCGTATGTATGCGTATATATATATGTATGTACACTAAATATAGTAAAAATGCACATATATATATGCCTTAGATTTTTACCGGCCTGTTATCAACCATTAATATGTGTGCAGACAAAAAAAAAAAAAAAAATCGGGCCCTAGGCACATGCCTAGTTTGCCTATGCGTTAATCCGGCTCTGCCGAGGACCAGGGTTGGGAAACACTGGTCTAAAGCCATTAAGGGAATAGCTTCATTTTCATGTAATGAGCTTCTCATATTTAACATAATCCTGGCAATTTTTGTTGCGATGAATGCTCTAATCTTAACGCCAAGGACATGTAACAGGAGTATACATGTATGTTTATATTCACAGAAATGTGTATTTTAGGTTATTTTGCAGGGAAATGTCGCTCACCGATGTTTTGAAAGGTACTCTCTCTCTCTGTCTTTTCTAGAGCCTGAGCCAAAGAATTGGCTTTATAAAATCTATTTATTCAATGGACATGGTATTTTATTTAAAGTGTGATACAAAGTATGAACTCCTGAATTACATATGATGAAATAATTTAAATATATTCACAAGGAAGTGTAAATAATCATTATACTGTACTAAATCAGTAGAATATCTCAACATTTCCAAAGAACTATAGGCTATATAAACTACAATATGGACAAAAATAACTTCATAAAGAAAGATATAATAATTAAATTTAGTTCAGGTCAGTCCAATTCAATAATACCTGACAAATCCCCAATTGTTAATGAATTATTATAATATGATCTATGATATGTAATACAGTATGCTGGATACAATAACTGGCAAATTAAATGTCTTGCTTAATTATCAGTGTTCACATGATCTGAATTAACCTATTAATGATTTATTTTGAATAAAGAGAGACTGGTCAGCAAGAGAAGGTAAGAGGGCTACCTAATGGCATCAGAAGTAAGACTAGCTATCTTTAGAAAATAACAAAACAAAATCAAATAAATAACAAACATCAGACACAAAAATGGTGGAGCTGAGGAGAAACTCTATGGTAGAGGTTTGCAAATATTGATTCAGATTGTGAAAAAAAGGGGAGAAACACATATTTCAACATCTCTGCAGTGCTGCAGGCTGCAGCATTTTGATTTGACTGTATGATTTTGAAGGACTTATTTGAGCACCTATCAAAATGGTAATGGGGTAATGCCTAGGTATGATTAATGCGTGTGCCAGACTTTCAGCATCACTTTGGGATAGGATGCTTCAGATTTTGGTAATTTACACAAAAAAAGAAGGCTATGCTACCTTATGTACACTGAAAAGACAGTGTCAGTGACAGACATGGCATAGAAAAAACGGATGTATTATTATTATTATTATAATATATAATATATATATATTATAAATAATATATTATAATTATAATAATTATTAATATTATAATTATAATATATATATATATATATATATATATATATATATATATATATATATATATATTATATATATATATATAATAATAATAATAATAATAATAATAATAATAATAATAATAATAATAATAATGGGAGTCTCTTTGGGAGGAAAGCCAGTACACTGATAAAATCAAATTAGCCAAATTGTCAAGTAAAGTCATGCCGTAGATCAGTTTGGCATGTTGGTGAGTTTATCATGCCAAGCTGCTGCTTTTGTTATCCCTGGAAATGGCACTGAATTCTTGAAAAATATGTAATCAACAGATTGCCATGGCATTTGCAGACAATTGTGACTGAGTCAAAGTTCTTGAGTGTGTTTGAAATCAACCTCTTAAAAAAAAAAAGATACTTAGGTGTGGCAACTCAGATCAGGAGAATACATTTGCAGAAATTAGAACGAGATTTACAGTAAATGCAGACAGAAAAAGGTGAATGGCCTGTGGTGCTGGCAAGTGCTTTTTATTTGCATTACCATATATTATATGTTACTAAGAAGACATGAAAAAAGCTACTATTCATGTCACCCTTGAGGGTCCAAAATGCAGGCTTCATGATAATGTTGAGACGTTGTTTAGAAACACATTCATTTTATTTTCTCCTATCATATGGAAGGAAAGAGATTAAATATACGGTAGCTGTTTTTTTTCTCTTTTTTATTCATAGATGGTGAGGACATATAGATCCAACAGGATTCTCACATCCCACACAAGCCTACAGAGAGAGGATATTACAAAGATGATGAAGAATATTTAATTCGGCAGGAAATACACAGAGAATATCTCAATGTGGTGATAAACAATATGCGGATAGCACAAAATACTATGAAAGGGCTTAATATCAAGAGCAGACCAAATCAACTCATATTGGCTCAATGGAAGCCAATAAACAAAGGCACTCTGCCTCTCCTGACCCTCACTTCTGGTTTAGATCGGGGCGATAAAACAGGCACAACCTCAATAAAACCCATACAATAGAGTAAAATAAATAGATATTAAATTAAAGCAGAGGCAATACGAGCTGAACTGCTGCAGGGATTTGGGAACAAAAGCTTCGTTGTGTAGTTTAATATTGTCTACGATCACCACCTCATGATATGCTTCAAATCATTTTCATCTCTCGCCTTGATGTATCAACACATATTATCATCTTGTATTGGAACTTGTAAATGACGCGCGTGTATGAGCAGCCACGTTTTTATATTAGATGCGCTCTCTGCTCCTATGGTTTGGCCTTTTCAGTTGACATTCATTTCAAATTCATAATCTTTTTTTTCCAAATCTCTCAGTTTTTGAGGGAAGAGTTTATGGCGTTGAGCATTACCCTGATAGTATCATCTGTTTTGCACTAACTGTTGCCTTTTTGAGTCATTGCTCTTTAAGCTTTTAACTTGTCAATAATGCATTTTGTGTAGAAATTAGCATTGGGTTATACGTATTATATACGCTTACTCCTCCAAAACACATGCAGTTACCTTCCACCTTTTATCATGGACCGAAATATGGGGCCTCTCCACATGCAATGCATCCTTCAAGTGGCCCCTGAAGCCTTGTGTCCATTGTCTGAGTTCATGTCATTTTCACCTAATGCAGCTGAAGAGCCCCACAGAGTGTGTGAGGAGTGCTGCTGGGAACCCTCTTAAGTGTAATTAGACATCGGAGTTCACACTTGGGGTCTTATTGTATGGGGGATTCACTGCCTGAGAAGAAAGAAACGACATAATCTGGAGAAACGATAGGAGCATGAATTTCTTTGTCAGCATGCCGTTATGAAGAAGGGGGGAAAAGGACAATTTTTCACGCTGATGATATTTCCATTTTCAATCTTTCAAATCAAATGTCTCATTTGCAGAAATAATGGCTGCATGACATTGCCCAAGCTCCACTCACTAATTTTTGCCCATTTCCTCTGAATTATTAAAATGAGAGATTCTACATGTGCTTGCTGAGGGTTCGCTTCCATTTGTTTCATTAGAATTACCATTTTACAGTGAAGAGTATAAAGAGCTTAACTGCGGCAATCAAACGGGGTGATTTAAAACCTGTCTAATCAAGATGTAAAAATGAGGGTTGCAGCTGGATGACCTGAAGTAAATGGTATGAAAATATTCCTGGGCCTCAATCACCTGCATAATTGTAGATATTTCACCTGAAAAAGGAAAAAAAACGTATCTGTGCAAAGAGTCTTGCCAAATAATTCTTATTTTAGGTAGAAAAAAAGAAAAAAAAACTCCTCAGGAGCTGGTTTGTGCATGCATGATTTAATAAACCCAGTTAAACCTATGGTGAATAAAAACAAAACATTATAATCCAAAAACCTGTGTTGCGATTGACCCTAGACAGCCAGCCACTGCAATTAGTTATGCCATATGAAGAGGCAATTAGTATGCCAAAGTTTAATTGTTCAATTATCACTGGATGCGAGGAGAGACCTTGGTGCCATTTCATCATGTTTGAAAATAGTGTTCAAGCCCTTGTGCACGTTTTGTAATAGCTGGCAATTAGAGAGAGAGCCCTCTACAGAATTTGATTGATGCAGCCGGGCCATGCTGAAAAAGCTTTACTACCTGCCTGGCACAGGCATTTTCATCCAAGAGTGGATCCATTCAGCCCGCAGAGCTGGAACATCAAGGCTCTCTGTGGAGAAGGAGCTCAACTATCTGCCAGCGGACGGCAGAAATATCAACTATGTAAGTGCCAACGGGACAGCCTGTTAAAACAACTCTATCACAGAATAAATAAGAAATGACTGAAGACAGACCGCTTACACAATTGTTTTAAGTTATAAGCAAGCTAACATTTAGACAAAGTTTCACAAAAAATCTTGTCTTCAGTTTTTCGTGCATCTAACTTCACCTGAGTTCAGGGGAAGCCAGAAAAAGTATAGGAACCATTTGTGCAAGTATTATATTATCATTTCAAATCCAAGATATTCAGAGGTGTCAAAAGTATTCACATTCATAACTCAGGTAGAAGTATAGATACTACAGTTTAAAAATACTACTGTAGAAGTTGAAGTATCAACTCAAGTTTTTTACTCAAGTAAAAGTATATAAGTACTGGTTTCAAAACTACTTAAAGTATAAAAGTAAAAGTAATGTAAGGGGGAAAAAAGCCATTAAGGACAAAAGCCATTGAAAATGAATGCATCTTAGTATAATGCAAATATATTAAAGAACCATATATGTGTACTATTGAGCATTAACATGTGTTTCAGAGAGCAGGAGATATGATGACTAGTTGCTTATAAGTATTGTAATGGTGCAAAAAGTCAAACTTCAGAGGCATGTTATCATTTATCCTAACCTTTATTGGAATGAACATCCAAGTTTAGTTGCAGGAATCTGAGGGAACGGATGTAAGAACAAAACTGGACAAGAACATCTGAAACAACCACAACCAAATTCACTCTATCCGGATGGAGCAATTTAACTGGATAGTTTTTTTTTTAAAGGCCAAAATTAAAGAGTAACAAGGCTGTTTTTAAAATGTAAGAAGTAAAAAGTACAGATAAATGCGTGAAAATGTAAGGAGTAAAAGTAAAAAGTCATCTGAAAAATAATTACTCCAGTGAAGTATACAGTAGATAACCAAAATTTCTACTTAAGTAAGGTAACAAAGTATTTGTACTTTGTTACTTGACACCTCTGAAGATATTGTACTTTAACACATGTTTTCCTCTTTTGTGTTTGTTCAGATAGTCTTGACATCCTCGGGGCTGTGTATCGTGTCCTCCATAACCACAAACAGATAGAGAATGAGTCACTAACATTTTTGTAGGAAAATAAGTCTTAAATAGGAAGCCTGTTTATTATTTTTGGGCAAGAAAGTGCTGTGGGAGGGGAAGTAGCGGGTAGGAGAGAACATAATACAGAGAAGCACTTAAACATTTCATTTGATTTTGTGGATGCTTTCAATAACATTAATGACACGCACTAATCAAAGGAACCTGTGATCTTGAAGGTGACAAAAGCTGACAAAACTCAACAAAAAATCACTCTTTGATTATAGAAATAACACATTTATAGTGATAAAACATCCGTCTTGTGGGGCATCTGACAGATGTTTTTGTACTTGATCTGATATTCAGCCATTTATCATGTGATAACAGCTCTGCTGTCAGTTTTGAATGACTTTGCCTGTTGACCAATGATTATGGTCCATTTCATGTATTTCAGGGACCCAGATGGGAATCCTTGAGACAAAAGTGGGCCCCTTTCCTCTTAGCCAGCAGCTTTTCAGAGGTCTGATTAGTGTTCCAAATTACCATATGTGTCCAATTTTTAAATAGCTCCTATCGAAGGAGCCGCAGCACAGTGACAGACTTTGAGCTTTTAATATACAAATATGAACTGAAATCAGTTATCATACTCTATTTCTTCTTAAAATTAGACAGCAACAAAGCTGTCTTTATAAAGACAAATACAGGTTATTACACTTTAAATTAGCTTACAAAAAAGGTCCCAGCACTAAAAAGACGTAAGTATACTGTACGTCTAAAGATATTTTCCAGAGCAGTTTGACAAGGTAGGAAAGACATGTCATCATAGTTTTAAGAGACCTACCAGAATTTTTTTTATTTATTTTTTTTTATTACTATATTTAATATATATACATATATATACGCATACATATGCGTACACATTCATAAATATACACATACAAACCCAGTGTTTTTTGTTTTTTTTGGGGGGGGGGGGGGGTGACGACATCCACTGCCAATCCAGGAAGCAGGAACACACGGAAACACACGTCAAGCACTGGAAATCTGCAACAAAAAACCACAAACAAAACACGAAACCGGCACGGAGCCAACCAAAACAATAACAGCAATCGACCTAAATCTTGAGATCTGATTGCAGTCTGAGCTAAGCTATCGCTACCGCTACCTAACCCCAAAAACTAGAGAGCCAGCATGCAGGTGAACAAGCCAGTGTGTATGTCTATGTGTGTGTGTGTGTGTATGTATATGATCATGCGCGTGTGTGTGTGTGTGTGTGTATATGTTTGTGTGGCTGTGTATGTTTGTGTATGTGCATGTGACTAAGTGGCTGTGTGTGTGTGTGTGTGTGTGTGTGTGTGTGTGTGTAATAAACCAAACAAAGCTCTACCTGAAGTGTATCTATAGTGGGGGAGGGGGGGGAGCAACCCCGCCACCCGCGAGACCAGAGGCCGACACGGAAGAGCCCGGAACCCAGGCCACCGGCAACCCCACAGAGGGGAGAAGCAGGAGGGAGGCCTGCGAGGCCCCCCCCCCCCCCGGCGGTGGCCGCGGGGGTCCGCGGGCGGGGCCCCCACGGTGCGGGAAGAAGCAGCCAGGGATCCCGCAGCGGCGGACCGCGACCCAGGCAATCCCCGGCCACCCGGTCCGGGCCGGACACGCGGCCAGGAGGCCCTCACCCTTCAGGCCAACGACCCCCACCCGGCAGGGGGCCAGCCTGCCCGGAGAGACAGAGCCGCCCCGGCCGCCGACGCGGGCAGGCGCACCCGCCCCCCACGAAAGTGGCCCTCCAAGACCAGAGGGGCGCCCCGCTGCAGAGGCAGCGGGGGGGACCGGAGACGGGCCCGGAGAGAGGGAACCCCCCAACAAGGCGACACCCGTGCAGGCCCGACAACGGAGGGCCCCAGACCCAGGCATCCCATTCATTCTTCCATTCAACTATCCGATATCTATACTAATAATAATATGATATACTATACATACTAATAATAATAATAATAATAACCATCTTTGTATAATATAATATTGATAAATTACCTACCTACCAGAATTAAAACCGCAAATACACATTTACAAAATATGCAAAAGAAGGAAAACCAACAAAACACATCTGTTAAATTAGAGCACAACAGTCCCTTGGTTACCGGATCCTTAAACTGATTAGAAAGTACTTGAACATGTCCATATTACTTTAACAGAGTGTGTCAAGTTCTCATAAAAAACCCAAGTGAGACATTATTGCACTGCCTTCCTAAAATGTTTCCACCAGTTTCCCAATTGATTTACTGTTCCAAAAGCACAGATAATCAATTTCAAAGGAGCGCAGTCTCTCGGCATGGTGACTTGGTGGTCATGACCCTTATTTCACAGCCAGAAGGTTCCTGGTTCCAGTCCCAGCAGGCACCTTTCTGTGCAGAGTTTGAATGCTTTCCTTGTGCTTGCATGCATTTTCTCCAGGTACCAGCTTCCTCCAGGGGCTCAAACATACATGTTACATGACTGAAGCTTCTTCAATTCAGAAATGAGTATGCATAGTTGTTTCTCTGTATGTGTCCCTGAGATTGATGATGGATCCATGGTGTATTGTGGTCGGATGGGCTCCAGCAGACCCCCGTGACCCTGAAGTGGGCAGAGATAATGGATCCAGGGATTCAGCACACTTACAAAGAGTTGGAAACTTTGGACTCAGTAAGAAAACTACTAAAAATAAATGTTCAGTTGTAACTACTGGACATGCCCAGTTTAGGATAAAGATAAGGCCATTGTCACTTTGACTGTACAGGACTGTCTCAGAAAATTACAATATTGTGATTTTCTGTAATGCAATTACAAAAACAAAAATGTCATACATTCTGGATTCATTACAAATCAACTGAAATATTGCAAGCCTTTTATTATTTTAATATTGCTGATCATGGCTTACAGCTTAAGAAAACTCAAATATCCTATCTCAAAAAATTAAAATATTCTGGGAATCTTAATCTTAAACTGTAAGCCATAATCAGCAATATTAAAATAATAAAAGGCTTGCAATATTTCAGTTGATTTGTAATGAATCCAGAATGTATGACATTTTTGTTTTTTTAATTGAATTACAGAAAATAAAGAACTTTATCACAATATTCTAATTTTCTGAGACAGTCATGTACATCTGCAAATGATTTTGTTTAATTAACTAGTATCAACATATGCTTTGTATTATTTTTGACCGTTATATATCAAATGTAAGACTCAGAAAAAAGGATTTCTGTCTGTCGGACCTTTAGGCCTGCTGGTTCCAGGTGATTTTATTCCATTTGAATTCTGAACAAATATGTTTTCATTGCAATTGCTTGTGTGTACACAGATCCAATTAAATTGTAAGGTACATTCATAGGTGTTGCAGCCTCTAAATGTATTCTTTTTCCTTCTCAATTATAGTGAATTACTTGTTGTATGTAATATTGTTGCATTTTATATTTAGGTGATAAAACACTCTCAATGTTCCTCTCTTGAACAACATGCGGCATCAACAGACACAGTATCTTTGTTGAGGGATTTGTTAAACCAGAACTATAACAGCAGGTATTTTCATCTCTCGAAGCAGAAAATGCCTCTTTCATGTTGCTCCAACTTGGTGCTCATAATCTGAAACAAGGGTGCAATTGTGGTTGTCACCAAACAATGTCAGTTTTCTTCCTTTTAGTCCCTAAATTCCTCATATCATCCTTACACAGTTGAATAATTTGTCTGTCATGAGCTCCAGGACATCAGCCCACTCTCAACCTATTTCCCTGACAACACTGTTATTAGCGGTAAACCGAGCCAACGCCGAAAGAATCTGCCTACTGTTCAGGAGGTCAGGGCCCTTTTCAGCGATTAATTGGATAAATATATTAATTATGAATTTGGATGACAGTACAATCAGATTGTCAGGCTTCCAGACATGGCCTTTTGTGATAATTCGGCTTTGAGATTGGGGCTGCTCGGGTTTCAGGAGCCATCATCCCCGGGGCCCGGCCTCTTATCAGCACCTGACCCATTCACGCGGTAATTTCCTGTGTGTTGTAATTAAATGGAGGCTTTCTGATTGCAAGTGACTCTCTTTAAGAGGTTCCTCTCGGGTTTCAGGTGAAAGGGATGTTTGGTGGTTTTACTGTCTCAACTTGCCTTCTGTAAGACTTAAAAGGCACAATCATTGTTTGGGTTAGGCCACAGTGCTGTACGTGTACTTTAACAGAATACATAAGATCCAGACTGCAGAAAAATGCATGACAGTGTTTTGCTGCAGTATCTTGACCTTTCATTATATTTTCAAAGATAGCTACAAAAGAGAGGGATTGATATAAACGACACTTAAAATTGCAACCTTTACTTAAAAGTTACATCAGGAAGTCCAAGTAAAAATATACTCATTCACATTTTGACTAAGTTATAATTCTGCTGAAACAATTTAGATAAAAATATACTTACATTGCTTTTACACAGACTTACAACTTTATCAAGAATCAAAAAATCATTATCCAATTTTTATTAAATATAAAGTTTAACATTTATACACATACATTTGGTAACTTCACATATTTATTAACTTACAGTTAAACACCCTAATTCCTTGAGTGACAACCAGAAACATGAATTAGCCCTGCTTTGCTCCCCCTGAAGGAACAAAAGGTTTCCCTGCTGTCCTCTTTCACTTCTCCTCTCTTCTAAGGCCTATAATTAAAATCAGGTTTTTATAATGTGGCCAATGAGCGTCATTAATTCGGAGAATAAGGCCATTATGGAGGTTGTGGCTCCCAGGGTAGTGCGGGGAAGAGGTAGGGCAGTGGCTTTTCAACATTAATAGCTCCTGCGTGAGCCTGCTATTAATCTCAACAAGGAGTGAAGTAGCTTATAACTGTCGCAGAAGAAGGATGATACTCCCAAATTAAATGGAGTTTAGTTTAGGGCTTTTTACTGTGATCTTTAACATTAAAAATAAATGTCCAGAAGTGTGGCCACATTCAGTCTTTAGTTTTATGCATGAAACAAGAAATATTGCACCCTTTTTTTTATTTTTCACCACCTGAAGCTCATTAAACAAAAGTACTTTAAAGGAAGTTCTATTTTTATAATGTTAGCTTTTGGACAGAAGCTGTTATGGGAGCTACCTTTGATGAAAAAAGGTTATAAAATGTAATCTTAGGATAATTGTCAAAACTGAGACTATAAATGAAATGAAACGATATTTAAGAATATACATATGTATAGAGAGAATAAAACATGGACCAGCACTGACCTTGCTTTGCCACAAGGAGGAGCCACTGAGTCAATTTTGCTTTAGTCCTCCCGAGTAGTTCAAACATGGCTTTGCAATTGTGAGCAAATACTGCAGTGTTTCACTAGATGGCAGGAGTGCATGATTTAACGACTGTGGTCATGTCATCATGATAATGAACTTCCAAGATATTTTCCTTTAAAAGCCACCCACCTAAACAAACAGAGGAGTCACATCTTTTGTTTTTCAGAACAAGATGCAAAGGAGGTTTCTATAAATAATGTGACTTTAAGCTAGTGGGTGGTAGATCCCTGGTATGTTTTTTATGAGATGATAACAGTCTTCTTTGCATTCCTTCAGAGACTCAACCAAGCTTATCCTTCAGGGATCAGATCAGGTTTCCATCTGCCCAGTGTCATATGCGTCACAATTGGTTACATCAGCGCCTCAGAACTGCATGCTTGAGAGGAGACACCGGATGCTAATTGAAGCTCCTGCAAGCCTTGATGAAAACAGTTTAAAAAAAAAATGCATCCGTATTTGTGTTATCCCGCTGATAAGAAATTAATTTTCTAAAATCTGCTGTCATCCCTTTGTTGCTTTCTGTTCGTGCTGGCCATGTTAAGCCGGAAATAAAAGAATAATTACGCATTAGCCCCTTCTAATCATAGGTTACTCTCAGAGGTGAATAAAACCCTGATGAGATTTGGGGAATATTTATTACGTTCCTGTAAAATCAAATTGGGTTGGCCAATTAATCCTTGCAGTGAATTAGATCAATGAATGAGAAAATTAACTTTTTAACACAAAGCCGGATGTGAGAAGGCGGGGAGGGTGTAAAATCCAGATATTCTGCAGGTTTATGAGCTTAGATCATTAGGGCTTTTGTAAATAGATTGGGTCTAGTCTAGGTGACAGGGAAGCATCCACAAACACATGCAGTTCTTCTTCTTACTCATTTAATTCTTTACTTCCCCCCCCTCCTCCTTAGCTTTCAATACTGCACGTGACTTTAACCTAAATGCTCCTCTCCTCTCATGTACCGTACACAGAAGAGCACATACCACATAGACATGCTCTTGCCGCGTGATTTAGTATTTTTACATACATTTTCATGACCCACTCATAACCATCCTTCCAGTTTGATGCTCCAGGGTATGCTGCTACAAATTCACAGTCATCCAGATCATGCTAAACACTTCCAGTTGCTTCTACTCAAGCATCATAGAATGCTAAAAGGTAAAATGTAGACTCTAACTTATAACATAAGGCAGGAACATAGAAAATCTCCTTAGTATATGACAATCATCTCAGGAAAACCCACAAAGCAGATGTTTGGACAGTGGATAATTAAAAATATGTACCGGTATATGTTATTTATCTTTTTGTATGCTACTTTATCTTGTTGCCTGATAATCTAAAAACTCTTCAGCTTCACAGCTCTGTTTGCTGTCTGCTGCAGATTTACTGATAACAAGATCAATGGATTGCATTTTGTGTGTGCCTCCACTGTTTGGAGAAGCGTCTTCTTCAAAAAACAGATGAAAGAGCGATTGTGAAATCGTCTGTGAAATAAAGCGATGTCTGAGCTGCAAAGCGGCCTGGATTGGCATAGCTGAATGTGTCATCTATTTTGTAATGTGCCAAAAAAAGCTCACTTTAAACGACTGTGAGTATAATTTCTCGCACCTGTCAGTTTATGCTAAAAATACAGTTTGTCCCAGCTGCTTCGCACGAGGTTCAGTGGTTTCACATCAAGAGACACATTTCACGTTATCCAACAAAATCTGGACAGAAATTGTCGCAGGAAAGGGTCCAGCTAAACGGTAATAATCACAAAGTCGTTAAGTCTTGCAGTCCAAATATTAATAAATTGGCTCCAAGCATCTTGTCAGCGCAGAAAATAAAAAAGACTTTGCCAAAATGAAATCCATTTGTAACTTTGAACACAAAACTGCCAACACCCTTCTGCATCAACAGTATGCACGCGGTCAATAATGTGCTGATTATAATTGGCTGATGGTGAGCCGGGGCCCAGTGCTGGGTTTCCTCGACACCGCCAGAGCGAATGTGTAAGACTGTGTTTGGATGGTGCACTGATCCGCTCTGGCATACAAATGGAGGACATGGACAAAAGCCTCTTTATGAGGGAGGCTTTTATTTTAACATTCATAAGCAGCACTCAGAGATTTATGTGATTATGCTTTCGATTTATTGTGACTGACACATTTGGAAGAGCAGCAAACTGGTCAGGTTGGAGCTATTTCTAAGTACTCCGGGAACATGATGCATCAAGAAGACATAATAACTTATTATTTATTAAAAAGTCTTGAATAAAGTCAGAGGAGCTGAACATTTTAATTCAGTTTGTAGCAGGGTAGAGGTTTTAAATGAATAAGGAAGATTTAAAATATTATTCAACAGTATTATGTATTGCAGTGTTGTAAAAGGGAATTCATCATCGCTAACTGGGAGCTTCTCTAAACAGGACTGTAGGTGCAATAACAGATCAATAACAGTTGCAATCACAGATCATTGTGGAATATTGGATTTTAACGAGCAGCATTGTTCAAACCAGGTATATGTGTCAGACTTTTGTACAAAGAACTTTCATACAGCACTAAAGAGGAAAAAAAAACAGTTGGACAGGAAGCTATTTTTGATCACGTTGCTCCCCAGCTTGGTATAAGGACAAATATGATCATTTGGAAATGTATCATTAAGCATTAAGTAGTGAGGTCCTGCATGTTTTAGATGGTGTCCAGCTCTTGCAAATGAATTGATGGTTAACAGACTCGTGTAGACTTTGGTGACAAGTGAATGATGATCGATTTATTTGTGTGTCAAAGCTGGGAACCATCTAAAACATGCAGGACAGGTAAAGTTTTAAAGTTTAATTAAAGATGAATGGGCCCTCGCGCGTGCAATAAAGGTCAAGGACTCAAAACTAAGTCCAATGACACCACGCACGAGTCTTTATGTCAAACCATTCAAAAGTTATGGCAGAAAATAGGAACAATCACATATCGACCAATCAGAAGAAGAGGCGGGGCTAATTCATGCCAATGAAAGTCAAGTACTCAATACCGAGTCCGATGACACCACCCACATGTCTTTATCACAACCCGTTCAAAAGTTATGGCAGAAAGTAGGAACTATCAGATATCGACCAATCAGATGAAGGGGCGGGGCGAATTTGCACCAATTATGTTCAAGGACTCAAAACCGAGTCAGATGACACCACCCACGACTCTCTATTTGAAACCATTCAAGTGTATTCAGTAAGTGCTCGGGCCCTAATAATAAAAATTCCTACGGATACAATAGGGCCTTCGCAGTGTCAGTGGTCGGGCCCTAATTAATGTCAAATTAATGTTTTAGGATTACTCCTGTAGGATTAGCGTTAAAATTGCATAGATATGATGGACTAAAATGTAATTTAATTGAATGGAGTTGAATAACACTTAATTAAACCTAGAGGCTGCAGTGGAGTGGCGCCCCGTATGGGGTGAATCCCCGCCTTCCGCCTGAAGAGAGCTGGAATTAGCTCCAGCAGACCCCCATGACCCTGAATTTGAATGGATGGATGGGTAAACCCAAAGGGAAATTATACTGTTGGAATTAAATTACTGAGTAACATATAATGAAGTAAAATATTTCATTAAGTTAAATTTAAACACACATGTGATGAGAGACACTCAGGTGTGATTGACTTCTCCAGACATAATCATGCATGCATTGGGGTGGTTTGTTTATCGCCTGGCAACAGGTGTGCTGATGATGTCATGTGCATAATTGCCAGGTTACACAGGTGACCTCTCACCGTAGATGACACAGACACATTGAACAGTTCAACATCTGGGATGCTCCTTGGAGACATACCGTATGTCCAGGATTACACTGGGCATACGGTACAGCAGCTGTTGTGACTAAGCAACACCTCTGCTCGTCGGTCCGCAGTTAAAAAAAAAACAAAACAACCTACACTTTGGCTCTCTTTTAGCAGTGCTTTTATAGCTCATCTGACCCACCTCCAGGGGGTCTCCCACTTCCCATGATGATTGAAGGGAGGAAAATAGTAAAAAGAGTCCCTTTCTTTTTTGCCCTCTACTTTTCCTTCCTGCTCTATATCCTGTATTTCCTGTCCAACTTATCTGAATTTGAGATCATAACAAAAGTAAGAAAGAAAAAAATCCTCCAGGCACAATGGTATTCAAACCGTAGAATTGAAAAAATACCTCACAAAAAACAACAAAAACATAGTTTTATTGGGAAAATGCTCAGTAAAAAAAAAACCTGATGAAGGCATAGAAAGACCTGAGATGTATATTACGCTACATTACAGTAAACTGCATCAGAATTTACCTGATTCTCTTAAACGAATACGAAATCAGAAGCTTCAACATATCATCATAACACAACCCTGCCCCTTGGTTTGGGGCCACCTAAGTCTGATACTTCTGCAGAACAATGTAACATCCCAGATCAGAGTAGAATCATGCAGCCTGCACATTAATGTACATTTGTTTTTCAGCTAAATTCACATGAGGAAGCTTTTCTTTTTTTTGTACCTCTGTAGTTGGTATTGAAAAGTTGTTACACTCATTTCGAAAACACTCTGAAATGGAAAAAAGCGTCTGACTCCACTACTGACTTTTTAAAATTTTTTATTTATTTATTAACATACAGTACAAACAGCGACAAAAGACGACATCAGTTACAATGATATGTATCTAGGTGTGTGTGTGTGTGTGTGTGTGTGTGTGTGCGTGTGTGTGTGCGTGTAAATAATATGATGAAAGTAGATAAATAAATTAAGAATATTAATTCGAGAATAAATAAGTAAACAAATGAATAATTATCATATAGAGTAGTGTAGCACGATATATTATAAATATAGCATAATAATATAGTAATATCCTAATATAACATAATAATTTTTATAATATTATAACATATAACAAAATGATATCCCCATACTATAATATATAACAATATAATAATACTATAGTTTAACATCCCATGAGATTTCATAACTTAATATAATATTAGAATTAGAATTGGTAATTTATATATTGCAATGAGGGGTGAGGTCAGACTGGCAGCACTGCATTAAGATCTCAGAAAATAGTGTCATCTAATGAAAAGATAGGCGTAACAAGTCTCCTTTAATAATCCAGGGTTTGACTCTTAATACAAATTTTCTGAAATACAAATTCAAGTAAAACTTATAGTTTTACTTGATTGCAATTCATTGAGCATTTATTGTGTATACCCTCTCTGTATCAACAAAAATAGTAGAAAAAAATGCTGTTAGTCATGCTGTATGCTATGTGTGGCAGGGAAAATATTAAAAAGGTTAACAAATACCAAAAAGCAAGTCATGTATGGACACATGACTGAGGTAGTAGTACCTTGCGCTTTGTCAGTTAAATAACACATTTGTATCTGTGACAAGAAAGCTGTATTTTACCAGTGATAAAAGGTTTGATCTTCAAAGAAGGAAGCTGTTATTACAAAGCAACCACATATTGTTCAAACAATCAGATGGGGTCAGTCCCAGGATATAATCACAGACAAAGACACATCTGAACAAGGTATTTTCAGCCTTTCATCTTCAAATGATTTCAAGCAGCCTCATTAAGCCAGAGGCCGTCCTGATTGCTCATTGATACGACCGAAGACAATTATAGGCTTATCTGATGAGAACAGGTACAAGTTCACCAATTTTGGTTATTTTTATATATATATTTAATTAAACCACATGATTTGGGACTATTACTTGGTCTTGACTTTCCAAATTAAATATTCAAACTCCACTATTTACAATTTCATTGAAGCTTTTGAGATTATAATGTTTGCCTGGGGGAATAATCTAACGATCTTGTGCAGAAGTGCACTTGTCCTTTGTGCTTTAACATATTATCAATCTTAGGTCATGTAAAAAAAAAGGAAGTGGTCTCTTTCAATTGTAAAGTTTTAAATATCAGGGCACTATAAATACATAATCTATTCTTACATGGACCTTGAAATCACTTATTACAAATATGTCATTATTTATTCTGAAAAAAACTCAGTCAGAATGTACATTAAAAAACTTAAGAAAAAAAAAGAAAAAAAAACTTTTCCATGATTCACTAACTTGCAGAATCACCTTTAGTAGCATAGCAGCTGTAATGATAGTGCTTGTTGTTCTCTGGATGACATAATCAGTCTTTCACTTCTTCACACAGCTTCGGTTCATTGAGGTCTGCAGACATTTATCCACAGCTCTCTTTAGCATTTTAATTGGGTTGACTTCTTCTCCATCGCAACTGCAATTGATTGTTGTTTTACGTAAATGTTGTTTAATGATGTGCATGTGAACAAATGTGTGAGTGCACTTCCATTACAGAAAGAAAAACCCAGAAAGATCACAGAAATAACTTGAAACTGGCAAAAGTAATAATAAATTAAAGCTGCAAGCAGCGATGAACGGGCCCTCGCACCCTTGTGCACGTTCAGGCTGCAGTGGAAGCGCTTGTATGACTTGCATGTAGATTCTTCAGGCCTGGACATTTAGTGGATGACACCACCCACAACTCTCTATATCAAACCATTCAAAAGTTATTGCAGAAAATCGGAACTATCACATATCGACCAATCAGATGAAGCGGCAGGGCTAATTTGCACCAATTAAGGTGAAGGACTCAAAACCGAGTCCGATGACACCACCCACGACTCTCTATGTGAAACCATTCAAAAGTTATGGCAGAAAGTAGGAACTATCAAATATGGACCAACCAGATGAAGTGGGGGCGCGCTTTTTGGCGTCTATCGTCGCCACGGTAACGCTTTTGACTGGGAAAAGTAACGCACGTCGTTGACGATGGAGACGCACATTTTGATGTATAACACACCTGGGTGCACGTTACGGTTCGGGCCGTATTAACTGGCCGAAGACATGGCATAAATTGCGACAAAATTACACGATTCATTCAAAATGGTCGACTTCCTGTTCGGTTTCGGCCATGGCGCCAAGAGACTTTTCTTTAAGTTGCGACATGATACAGGTGTGTACCGATTTTCGTGCATGTACGTCAAACCGTATTGTGGGGCTTGAGGCACAAAGTTTTCTAGTGGGCGCTGTTGAGCCATTAGGTCACGCCCATTAATGCAAACCATTAAATATCAAATTTTTCGCCAGGCCTGGCTTGCGTGCAAAATTTGGTGACTTTTGGGGCACGTTTAGGGGGGCAAAAAGGCCCTCATTTCATCGGAAAATAAAGAAGGAAAATTCCTACAGATACAGGGCCTTCGCACTGTAAGTGCTCGGGCCCTAATAATTTACTGAAAATTGAGGAATGAAAATCAGACGTTTCTTTGAGTTGTGGTTCAACAGAACGAACTAGTGAAACTGACCTGGACAAAATTTGTTGGCACAGTCAACTTAATATTTTGTAGCACAACCTTTTGAGGCAATTACAATCAAGTGATTGCTGTAACTCTCAATGTGACGTCTGCACCTGAAGACAGGCATTTTGGCCCATTCCCCATGAGCAAACTGCTCCAGATGTCTCAGGTTTCCACACATGTTCATTGGATTTATATCAGGGCTCATAGACAGCCACTTCAAATAGTTCAAATTACTTTTTAACTCTGTAGTCACGGGAACATCAAACTATTTGGAGATGATACCCGTTGCCACTCTGACACTATTGCATAAAATTATCGCACACTACAACAACAGAAACGAGTTTGCCGATGGCGTGGGGCTAAGGAGGCGTGTCTGTGTGAGAGAAAAAGAGGAGGAGGAGGAGGAGGAGGAGGAGGAGGAGGAGGAGGATCATGAGGATAAAATAAATAAAATGTTACAAAACACGAGATCAATATAGAACAAATTAATCCAGTGAATCTGATTTTAAATCAGAATAATAGTAAATAAGAGTATTGAAGAAATAGTGGCTTTTTCAGAGGGACTGTAAATTATTATACACCAACTATTGATGGTACATCGTATATGGAAGTCAAAATTATCTTACAAATGCGATATTTATCCAAATCTGGCAACACTGGTGAACTGAAAGAAACACAGCTGCACAGACTGAAGGGTGGGATGGGCTTCATAAAGTTTGAAGTCCAGCTGATTGAGGATTGGGTAGATGGAACAGAGCCACTCCAATGGCATCTTCAGGTCCCAGTGTGGATGCAGAGTGAAGAACAGGACCTTGACCTCAACCAATCAGGAGCAGGGACTCACACAGCATCATTTTCCTTCCTGACTGACACAATAAATACAAAACTGCCAATACATGAGTCCGGTGCAGACTCGGGGCCAGAACAAAGAGAGGTAATGTTTTCTTGGTAACCCTTTACCTAAATGTTAGACCTGGTGGTGACCAGATTTTATTATTATTATTATTATTGATACTAGTTTTATTTATTGTTTGATAAATACATCTGAAATATTGAAATACTTTGTTTTGTTGTGTAAGCTGTCTAAGTTTTGCTTGTTATGATCGCAGTGGTGATGACTAAGTCAGGGTTATCTGGAAGCTGACCTCTCAGCATCATTGTTAGCAGGACACCCTCCCTTCTTTGTACTTGGGAGGCTGACATTTCACTCTGTTTGGATAAAGCTTCTTGTCTGGGTGAGTGTCCATCCCGTCTTCACCTGTGAGACCTTTATGAGCTGTAAGACCGCTGTGCTACCAGTCAGTACATATAATACTGCGTGTACACTCTCTTCAAAGATATATGAGTTCATATTTACTCGATAGAAATATGGCATCATGGCTGGAGATATGTCGATAATACTGTATAAATGAAGAGTCTATTTTCAAAAGAGTCTGCAGAGCATAGAAGCTAAAGTCTACATCTGGGTTTAAATTTCAGGCAAGCCTGCCAATCACAGGGAAGTCGAGTGTGGAATTGAAACTGGCAGCAAATTCAAATCCATACTGTCACAGCATAAAAGAGGAGTGCTGCAGGCTCTCAGTCATCCTACCATCTCTCACAGTCAAGTGCAGCACTTGTTAAATTTTCTGACAGAAGATATTATCCTCAAGGATCTGAAGACTTGATAGCCACAGTAAATATACAGGACTCCCCCACAAAACTGATTTGAGATAGCAGAAAATCAATTTTTTGCCTTTAAAATAAGAAACTCAAATCGTATGAATACTGAGTGAGGTGATGATAAAGGTGTGCCACCATGGTATACAGGCCACTGACTCCAGTTAGCTCATATTTAAGTAATTAGTCTTAATTTTCCTTTGTCAATGTGAATGTTTATAGTGTGTTTGACAAGGCTGCAATAAATTGTTATTGCATTTTTGTGATCTACTTAAGCACATTCAAATTGACTTTGATGAAGATCAGATCAAATCTTTGAAAAACAAGTTCTCTCTATTGTAGGACTCGCATCCTCTCCTTGGATTTCTTGTCCATTTACTTAACAGAACTTGAATATTTCGGTGTATATATATATATTAGACGGCTTCAGTAATGCACAATAAATAAATAAATAAATGAATGAGGAACTTGAATGGTTAATTTTCTTTTTTCTTTGGCTTTTGCAGGTGTTGCCACAGCAGATCCTTGTGTTGCACATATGGATGCCCTTCCTGGCACAGCTCCAATTACTTATCCCAGCTCTTAGTGGTTGGATCAAGTGTGGTGGATGGTTCATTTTCCTGCCCAGAGACACTTTGGTGCATGATGGAGCTGGTTTCATTCTGGCAACCTTTCAACTGGAGGCCAGCTGACTTTACCCTACACTCTGTAGGTTAGGTTAGGATTATTGTACTCGCTCTGCCCCTCGATTGCTGCTCAAAGTTCGGAAAAGGGTGAGTTTGGTTTTAGGACAGAGGTAGTAGGTGGTTAAGGTTAGGAAGAGGGAGAGGGTCTAGTGTATGGGGTCCTAGGTGCATGTGTAGCCGGTCTATGTCACTCTGCGTTGTGTCTGGGTGAAGAATGAGGCGCCAAACTGGACTGCTGGGCGGGTTTTTTTTTTATTTCTGTGCAACAGGATAAAAAAAAAAACAGTACAGCACACGTTTTTAACAGTCTCTCTGACGAACACCTCTCTTCAGAAAGGCAAAAAGCCGTCTCATCCTTATACATTTAAATGACACAAAATACATCCCATTAAAATAGTTACAGAGCCCACCAGCAGCAATTTTTAGTCTTTTTTGTTAACTCAAACATAGTTCAAACATCAAAAAGAAAACACATAGCCTACCTGTGCAACAGGATCAAAAAACAGTACAGCACGCGTTTTCACCAGTCTCTCTGACGAACACCTTTAAGAGAGCCACAAAAAGCTGGATGAGAATCGATCTGAAATGGTGGCTAGCCTCGCTTAAACCACCGATTTCACCAGCAATACTCAGCAGTGCTATACAAAGTAAGACACACACACCTAAATGAAAAACACGCTACAATAATATAATACAGCATAACAAACACATAGCACAGGTTTATGTATCTTTAACATCCTCTTTATCAACTTTTTTTTACCAGAGCGCACATGCCTTACCTCTCTTCAGAAAGGCAAAAAGCCTCTGAAGAAAAGTGCGCGAAAAGGCAGGAAGTGACCTCGCGTCACAACAAAACAAAGGAAATTAACAAAATAAAAGCTTCTTACCAAAATAAAATTGACTTTTGGTGAAAATTAACTAACTTATTTATACATCGGTTACACATGCACTCTGTATACACAGCAAAATCACCGGTGTTAAATTGACAATGAGTGTAAAATCCAACTCTAGTAATGTGTTCACTATTTTTGAGTGTTATTTTAACACTTGTAAAATATGGATGGGCTCTGTGGAAGGGTGTAGGATTGGGCGTGGTCTGCGGGGGAGCAGCACACAGGTGTCGCGGGTTGGATCAACTGATTGGGCACAGGTGTGTCCAATCAATCTCTCCTCCCTGCCTGTGTGTTTAAGGAGTGGGCTGATTGTCCTGGAGGAGTTGGTAGAGAGGGTGCCGGAGACCCTGAAATGACGGCTGCCGCCGTGTGCTCGTGTATGTGTGTGTCTGGTTACCCCGGTAGCACGAGTTGGGTACAGGCTCGTTTGCCATATGTTCAGGATTATGATGTTGGAACTAGAGTGTGTTGAATTTAACACTGCAGGTGATGAAATGTACTCTGAAAGTGTTACTTTTAATCAAAATAGTGTTAAAATAACATTGATTGCAACCAACAAGTGGCTTAGATGGCATTGATGCTGAGCACCTTAAATATGCCAGTGTGAGAACATATCCCCTCCTTGCATTGTGTTTTACTGGTTTTATGTATCATGGCATGCTTCTTGACTCCATGCTCTCTGTTTTATTAGTCCCAGTTGACAAGACTGGTAAAATTAGTAGTATAGACAACTACCAACCTATAGCTTTAGCGAGTATAGTGCCTAAAGTGATGGAAATGATTCTGTTAGACAGTTTAAATCAATATATTTACTCCACAGATAACCAGTTTGGATTTAAACCCAAGCATGGCACTGACCTTTGCATTTATGCACTAAAGGAAATAGTAAACAAATATAGGGGGCAAAATTCATCAGTCCTTATGTCCTTTATTGATGCGTCAAAAGCTTTTGACCGCATCAATCACAACAAGCTGTTTTTAAAGTTAACCCAAAGGGGAGTACCTGGGAGCATAGTAAGAATCTTAGCCTACTGGTATGCAAACCAGGACATGAGAGTTAAGTGGGGCAATACTGTATCACTCCCTTTCCATGTCTCCAATGGTGTTAGACAGGGGGGGATTTTGTCTCCTATACTTTTTAACTTATACATGGATGATCTGTCTAAACTCTTGAATGCCTGTAAAACTGGTTGTATGCTGGGTGATAAACTAGTAAATCATTTGATGTATGCGGATGACCTGGTGGTGCTAAGCCCAAGTAGCGCTGGTCTCCAGCAGCTCCTCAACGTATGTACTGAGTATGGCATTGATAATGATATCAAGTATAATGCCAGTAAGAGTGTTGTCTTAATCTGTAGAAGTAAAGAGGACAAGGGGCAAATATTTCCTCATTTTAAATTATATCTCAGCCATTTTATCACAGAACACATGAATGATGATGATGATATCATATCCACAGACAGTGCCGCAGGATGTACGCACAGGCTAACATCCTCGCATGCAAGTTCAGCACGTGCTCAGAAGCTGTGAAGATTAATCTCTTTAGAGCTTATTGCACACCACTCTACACTGCCCACTTGTGGTCAAGTTATAAAAAAGTAAGTTTCCAGAAACTTCAAGTTGCATATAATGATGCTATGAGAATCTTACTCAAAAGGCCTAGATGGTGCAGTGCAAGTGAGATGTTTGTGGCTGCAAGAGTCAATACTCTTCAAGCTGTTCTTAGGAATGTAATGCACAGTTTCATGTGCCGTTTGGATGAGTCTGTGAATGGCATATGTCAATATAAATGACCCTGGGAAGAGCTGCGTCAGATACTCCTTGTCTTAGGAGACATTGGCTTAAAAGCTTATATTTGTAACTGTCCCTGTCCCTTTTTTTAATGTTTTTTTTTTTTTTTTCAATATTTTTATCCCGGTTTTTTCCCCATTTTATCACCCCAGTGGTCCTACCTAACAGTCCTGGGCATTGCCATCCTCTACCAACCCCGGGAGGGCCCTGCACTGAGCTCAGGTCTCCTCCTTAACCTGAGGAGTGAGCAGGCCGCATCTTTTCACCAGACAGGGTGGGGTTTCTCCGGCCGGACGTAGCGCGTGGAAGGATCACGTTATTCCGGCCAGATCCTCCCCACCCCATCTGGCGCCCCAGTTGGCCAGAGGGGGCATGTGTAGCCCAGGACTGTTGCATGTTTTTGTGAGGGTAGCTCACATTAGCTACCTAAGGGAACACGGGGAGAACATGCAAACTCCACACAGAAAGGCCCTTTCACCAACCCCACCCAGGGTGTGGGTTAGGGTTAGGTACCTCGTTTTGAGTTTGTGAATTTGAATCGTTTCTGTACTTGAAGCCGTTTTCCTTAACTGAGACGCGTTAGGCCGTTGCAGTGCGTTTGGCCTTGTCGGCCACCGTACTGATGCACTCTGCGAGTTTTTTCCACAGGTGAGGAGCGCCAAAGCTGAATGATGCCGGTGATTCTAAATTGCCTCTAGGAGTGAGAGTGTCTGGTTATTTGTCCATGTGTGGCCCTGTGATGGACTGGTGCTGTCCAGGGTTCCTTTGGCCCAAGGAAAACTGGCATAGGTTCAAATTTTCCTTCAGTGATTAATAAATGTTTTTTAATTGAATTGAACTGAATTGAACAGATCCCTGTGAACCTAAATAGAAATAAATGGGTATAGGTCTATATTATAGGTCTATATAAGGCATGTAGACTGGGCTTTTATTGTTCATGTATGGGGTTATGTTTGCCATATGTATTGGTTTATGATGCTGCAGATAATTGGGTGGCTTGGTTTTCGGTGCTCCTACTGGTTGCCTTTTGGATCACACCTGTAAGTACCTGGAAGTTCTTTTTGACTCCCACATTTCTGAACCATTAATTCACATCCGGCAGTGTGTAGAAGTTTTTTATTATATGGTAGTAATTTTGTTCACCTGGGAAGAATAGGTTGTGACAAGAGGATTGATGTAGGTTGTGTTGTCTTATTCTCTCCACTGGTTTTTTGCTTTGTCAGTTCATTTGTATTTATTTCTTTTTGGTCCGTGTTATAAGATTCTTGTCTAGTCACACCGTTATAAAGCTTTGAAGAAGGTGATGGTGGCTTCCTCAACGTCCTTGCTGTTGGAACAAATGTGTTGAAAGTATCCAGATGAAGTGGTCTCATCTACGGTTCAGTCTGCCGTCATCAGAAAGAAATGGATCAATGGGCTGTGTTATTGCATAGAGCGTGTTAAAGAAATCAAATCATATCGGCCCTATTGGACAAATGCCTGGTAAGCCAGATTACCAGTCCAGGCCTAGTGGCAATCAGCAAATCAACCCGGGTGTGAAACAAGGGTAGAGAGGAGGACTAAATAGACTGCACAAGAGAATAGGCTGTACGAGATGAAGAGAGAAGTAAGGCTTACTAAAGCTACAGAAAACCAAATCAATCCAATTTGTTAAAATTATGGAAATTAACTGTGGACAATCCTGATCCTTTCACCCTGTTTTATGCCAGCAACTCAACCACATTGGTACCTACAATTGGTCAGCTGTATTAATGTACATAACTTAAGAACAATGTACTTAAACTGGGAAATAAAAAGATTAAAGTGGCACTATAAAGCTTCAAAGAGCTGTATGTCATTAAATTCTACCATACTGGATTTTATGAAGGAGTTGGTCATGGTTGATTAATATTGGTTTGAAAGCTGTTAAACAGGAGAGGAAGTCATATTTCATCAAAACCAAGGATGGAAAATGGATCTCACTGAATCATTTCAAATTGATACAATCTCTCACAGGCAGCCCCTCTGGATTGGGAAACCGGGGTGGTGGTTCTCATTTTTAAGAAGGTGGACAAGAGGGTGTGCTCCAACTATAGGAGGATCACATTCCTCAGCTTCCCATATAAGGTCTATGCAGAGGTATTTGAGAGGAGAGTCCGACTGATCGTCAACCTCAAGGGGGTCTGGTTTGGTGACCTTATATCTCTCCCTTTTGCAAATGATGTTGTCCATGTGGTTTCATCAGGTTTCACACCAAAAGTGTCACAAGGGTCATAAGCATCCGGCTGCCATTCATTGTCTATGAACACTTGCTGCAAGAGTTGTGTGGAGTGTCGGCTGCAGCGAGCGGAGAGAATCTCAACTTTATGCAACTTTATGCAAATGAGCAGCAGCGACGCCGAAGCAGCGTTCAATCACAGATCGGGAAGAAGCCTTGCCCAATGCACATTGCACTTTTGTGTACACACAAACATACACTCATTCACACGCGTATATGAGTATAGCTGTGCACTAACAAACTTATTTGATCAGGAATTAATCTATTTCATCTTGAAAACTGACATATTAGCTGATCTGACTGCTCTTTTTACTGAAACTCTGCTCATGTGAAACACGTAACTGATGGTTGAGGAGCTGGATGGTCTGAACTATTTTATTTTGCTACATCAATCCAACGCAAAATCATTACAAACCATGCTTATTAATCACAAAACACAATATGACCAAATTCGCTACTAACCGGTGTATGTGTCAGTGGTGTTCTTCACAGACAGATTGCCAGACATTCATTGGGACCAATGTCTCGCCGATAGTTCATGTCCATCCAGTTGATCCGGGGACCAACCTTTTTAAGGACAGCATTAAACTCATTCTCTTCTACGCGGAAATAATGCCGAAACCAAGCATCGTCAAAACGGAGCTCCGATATCAGAGGATGAAATCCCCCGCAGAGTTGCCGGGTTCACAGCACTTTGTAGACCCAGAAGTCCCTCCTACTGCAAGCGTCTGCTGGTGTCGGCAGGCGTCAGCAAGCAGCGCGATGCAAGCGTCCTGAACGACCACAGGCGATTTTGACACTTTCGTTAATGTTAGCCCCCCTAAGAGATTGGGTGAGAGATTCAGTCGTTTAGGAAGCACTCGGACTAGAGCTGAAGCTCCTCCACGTTGAGAACAGTCAATTGAGGTGGTTTTGGCATCTGGTGAGGATGTCTCCTGGACACCTCTCAGAGGAGGTGTTTTGGGTGTGTTCATCTGGGAGGAGGCCCAGAGGAAGACCCAGGACACGCTGGAGAGATTATACCTCTCGGCTGGCCTGGAAACGCCTTGGTATTTGACTGTAGCAGGTGGAGGTGGCTGGGGAGAGGGTGGTCTGGGCCACATTGACTGTTGCCCTGCTAACCAATATTGGAAAAGCAAAAGTCAATGGAGGGGTGGATGCATGGTTGGATGATATAATCTCTTTAAAACTGTAAATATGTGGCAAGAGACCATGGTGATGCATGATACTTTGAAAAATGTTGGCAGTGTGGGAACAGTGCCTGTGAAAAGCCATCGTGGAGTTTTGTCATGGCCACTCACTCAGGTGAGGTACACAGGAGACACTCTTTGTTCTCCTTTGGTTCACATTTTCATAGAAGCAATAGTATTTCCACCACATATACTTCTAATTACCTGTGGCTCAAATTTGTACTCTGCAGAGGACATTTACAAACCTAAATATCACCCATCCCCTGCATATTAAAGAAGAAACTCATTTTGTTCTCTTAAGAGGAAATTTGGGACTTTATTTTGACTCGAAAATAACGTAAGGGCGGGGCTTTGCGAACTGAGGTGAGAAGGAATGGATCACTGACAGAGGCACAAATATTACTCCAACAAGTTGATGGAAACTAAGATTGTTGTCTGATCAGAAAAATCCAGATGCAGCTTTTGAGGTGGCAGAGACAGAGGACTCAGCTCTGAGAATTAAATTCAGGCAGGACGAGCAGAGGCTGAAGAGTCGGATCGAGCAGCATCCATATCCACATCAAGTCCAGTCCAGTTCATTGTGTAGCAAGACTAATGTACACCTTGACTATATCATCTCCAGAAAATATATATTTGCACTTGCACATATAAATTATTACTTGCATAATATATATCATATTGTCAATTAAATTATTTATGTTGACAAAATAATTTATTCTGAAATCAGATTGTGAGTTTAACAAAAGTCTAATTTTCTCTTCTTCATCTATTACATTCTGTTCAGATTCAATCCCCAACTGGATGATCCTTCCATTACTCAGAGCAACGATACCATTACATTCCCAAATCAGACCCAAAAGAAAAGAAAAAAGCAAAAGAAACATTTGAACAGTACATCAATGACTGTGAGCTCAAAGGAATGGCTTTGTACACAAATCAATACAAAGTCCTTGTCTGGTGCAACTCTAAACACCACTCCTCAAGAGTGGAAGACATTCTTTGGGAATTGTATCTATTCTTGTTGTTAAAACATAGTTTTTATTCTGACAGATATTTACTTTAAGATTCACTGATTGTCGTCGTGGTTTACTTTCCCATGTACAGTATAGCATTTTCATGTCCACTATGATACATATCTTTAAAATAAAAACATTATTTTTCAAAAGAAATGTTTGCAGTACAGTCACTTAACAATTTGGAGAGTTCAAAAGAAGTCACGACGATTTTACATTTTGTTGTGAGACAATATCTAGACCCCATTTTTGAGAGCAAGCCAAAATATGTAAACAGTGGAGGTCGTTGTAATAGTTAAAACTACACTTTCCTATTAAATGTCAACTTGATTGTTCAAAACAAAAGATTCTTGTGACTGGCACTTTATAAACCCTTGTAATAAATGGTCAGTTGCTATGGTGATTTTATTATTATGCTGACCAGCCTGGCCTCCTTGCTGCTTGCAGCTTTTTCAAAATAAAAGCACTTTTAATACATTGCTCAGTGTAAGGAAGTGTAATGGATATTTTTTCAGACTCATCAGGAAGATACAACAGCACTGATTTTAACAAGTTGTAATGTGTATTATGATTTTAATCAGAGGCAATGACTTTGGACTGACTGTAGTAAAGTTTGTTTAAATAAAAAAAATCCCCTTATTTTGTAAAGTGTCTCTTGCTTGAGTTTAGCTCTTTGCACAGATCATGCTGCATTCATTCAAGTGCCATTACCTGAAGCCAGTACAGTAAGTGTCAAAACTCATGTGTCCACCTGGACTCAGACCTCATTTGCATGACTCTACATAGACACAATACTATCCTAAAATAATGCTTCTTTCAACTGGGATGAAAGACGACATTTGGTATTTGAAAAAACAACATCCATATTTATGAAACTCTGTTTCCAAATGTACCTGTTTATTGTGGCATGCTGCATAATCTGTGGCTTTGTTTGAAGTGATTTAACTTTAGTAAAAATGGTAGTGATTTTTAAAGACTTGAACAACAATCCGCACATCAAACCCCTATTCTCTCAGCCAGGCACATTGCAGTATCCATCAATCAGTATCCTTCAAGATGCAAAGGATTTGTTCCCAGATATTATTGTCATTGGAGCTGGCAAATGATTGTGAAAAGGTTCATTAAAGAGATGCCTACAGAAATCTGCACTAGGTCCTGAGACCCACTGGTGGCTCGTTGCTGATAAGGCCTCTAAACTGACAGCTAAGTTGACATCTTGATAGAATTTGAGTATAACTTTCTCTAAGGGCTAATTTCCCCATCGCATATTAGTAATATAACACCGGAAATGCAGTCATATAGTGAGCACTTCCCTCTTGGCCATGATGGAGAAACATTTGTCATATCACCCTGCAGATGACATGGATGCCTGTCTTCCCACTGTACCAGTCCTCAATTTGCATCAAGAACAAACGCCAACCCTCATGCAAAGACAACAATACAATAAAGGATTTTAAATGATGTCATGTTCAAATTTCTCCCCTTTTGGTTTGTTTTGTTTCTGTTCACCTTTTGCCACCCAGCAGGAAGTAAATGGAAACAGTGATCTACATAGTTTAAAATCTCTATAGTCAAATACCATGATTGCATGTGTTGCAGAAATAATAACTCTTTCTGGCAACCTGCCCCTACTGCCCCCTCCTCCCATCACAGTCACAACCGCCACCGCTCCGTGCTCCAGTGCCTTCATGGGCTCACGTGGCACAGCAGACTTTAAGTCCTATGCTTCAGAGGAAACATTCTCCACGCTAAAGTCCAGAGGGGCAGCAGTGTGTGGGCGTCATACAGCTTCCAGAGGAAGATGTTACTCCCCATCAAACTAAGTGAAGATGAAGAAGAGTTGATGTGAGGGATGAATTATTAAAGGAACGAGACCATGAATTAGACAGCAAAAGTTGTTAAATTTGTGTTTTACCAACCACAAGTTTGATTACATGAGCAAAACAACAGATACAAAAAACAATCATATGGGGATTTTTTTTATAGGATTCCTAATGATTTGTCAGAAGATGATTTGTGGCATCTGCTCTTTTTTAAATTATTAGTTTGTTCTGCATGGATTTTGTATTTATTCAAACTGAATTCTCAGGGAACACAAAATAATGACATTTTTTATAATATGCACAACATGGTATGTCATTTCCTCTACAGGACTGTCTCAGAAAATTAGAATATTGTGATAAAGTCCTTTATTTTCTGTAATGCAAAAATGTCATACATTCTGGATTAATTAGAAATCAATTGCTAGCCTTTTATTATTTTAATATTGCATATCATGGCTTACAGCTTAAGAAAACTCAAATATCCTATCTCAAAAAATTAGAATATTCTGGGAATCTTAATCTTAAACTGTAAGCCATAATCAGCAATATTAAAATAATAAAAGGCTTGCAATATTTCAGTTGATTTGTAATGAATCCAGAATGTATGACATTTTTGTTTTTTTAATTGCATTACAGAAAATAAAGGACTTTATCACAATATTCTAATTTTCTGAGACAGTCCTGTAAATTGATTTAATCATCTGCCATGCAAGCTTCATTTGACTAGAAACATTTGAAAAAAATCTGTTTAAATATGACGTGAATTTGAGATTTTGCATGCTCTTTGTTTCACTGTTGCTCAGAGGAAACCAAGGAGAAGTAAAGTAGCCCACACACTGAGCTGTGTGCACGGAGGGGTGATGTCCGGAGAGCGCATGAAACACGACAAACCCCCCCATACTGCAAGACGCAGCACCAGCGTAGCGCAGCGTCGCTGTGAGAGGATGCTTCTTGTAGTTCAGAGGAAAAGACGAACCTCGTACTTCACAATCTCCCAGCAGCACACTTTCATCATTGCGGATTCCTCCTGATCATCGCAGCTCTGCACAAAGACAATGTAGTTGGAGAGAAAGAGTGGAGCTCCACCGGTGGAGGCATGTAAGGGATGCACGGACGCGCTCTTGGTTAATTAATGCAGTTCTGAAAAAAAAAAAAACAACAATGGTGGATATGCGGGCAAAAAGTGGGGAAAAGTGAGTTTCGGGGGGCGCACAGGAAGGATGGACACTTCGGAGGTAATCCTCTCCATGCTGGTGGCTGTGATCATTGTGGTGTCGTTGCTGTCCAACGTGCTGGTGCTGATCTGCTTTCTGTACAACCCGGAGATCCGCAAGCAGGTGCCCGGGCTGTTCAACCTCAACCTCACCTTCTGCAACCTGTTGCTGACGGTGTCCAACATGCCGCTCACGCTGGCGGGGGTGGTCAGCCAGGCTCAGCCGGGGGGGGACGGCTTCTGCCAGATCGTGGGCTTCCTGGAGACCTTCCTGTCCACCAACTCGATGCTGAGCATGGCCGCGCTGAGCATGGACCGGTGGATCGCCGTGGTCTTCCCCCTGAGATATCACTCCAAGATGCGCCACAGGGACGCGGCTCTGGTCCTGGGATACACGTGGGCGCACTCCGCGTCCTTCTCCACGGCGGCCTCCTGCCTCTCCTGGGTCGGATACCACCGCCTTTACGCGTCCTGCACCCTGGCCAACCCCAGGCCGAGCAGTCGGACCCAGTTTGTCGTCTTCACAGTCTTTTTCCACTCTTTCACCTTCCTCCTGTCTTTTATAGTGTTGTGTTTCACATACCTCAAAGTCCTCAAAGTGGCAAGGTTTCACTGTAAGAGGATCGACGTTATTACAATGCAAACTTTGGTTCTGCTGGTGGATATACACCCCAGGTGAGTTCCTTTCAGTTATATCCAGTCCTCGAATTGAGGGGGGGATGAGGGGGGATGGCATCCCCCCCTGAAATAAAAACGGTCCAAATCATCCCCCCTGTAAAACTGCCATCCCTCCTTTCCATCCCTTATGTCATTTCATCAATGAATGTGGTTTTACTGCTATTTCAACATTTAGAGTCATCACCAGAAAAATAACACCAGAAAAATAACTTTTGACAATTTTTACTTGTTTCAAGTACATTTTCACTTGAAATAAGTAGGAAAATCTGCCAGTGGGACAAGATTTATCTTCTCATTATAAGCAAAAAAATATTGTTCCACTGGCAGATTGTTCTACTTATTTTAAGTGAAAATCTACTTGAAACAGGTGAAAATAGTTTTTTCCAGTGATGAGTCTTGTTTTAAGTGTAATGAGACTTTTTTACTCAAATGAGACATTTTAACTAGAAATACAAATATTCTTGTTAAGAATTTGAGTTTTTGCAGTGATCCATTTTACTTATCCTGTGAAGGACAGAGTCATATTGATAAGTCCAGGAAACTATTTTTTATTGTTGTGTTTTGATGTATTTGATGTAAGCCCAGTGGATATTTAAAGCTTACAGAAGGCTGCATTAACTGCTGCTATGTCATTCCTGCAGTATTTCTGCAGCTGTTTTGGTCAGTGCTATTATTTGTAATATATTATAGTATTTGTAATCAGCACAAATTATCTGTCCCCATATGATAAAATCCACCATCCCCCCTGATTTTTTTTTACAACTCGAGTACTGGTTATATCCGCTTTAAGTTTATTTACAATTGTAGGGGGTTTTTGGTCAGTACAAGAAGGAATTTAGAGACAAATCAGCAAAGTCAGTTCTTTTATTATAAACTGTTCAAAGCCTGTTCAGTCTGTACAGGATAAAACAGTGCTGTTCTCCTGTCTTTGCACTTATATTTTGATTTGGAGGTACAGACAAAATTCAGTTAGACTTAAATGCCACCAAGACTGATTGCATTGCTCTTTATATTATAGCTAAAAAGAGTGTATATTCTGTGTGTACGCGTGTGAGAGAGATATTGTCTCTATATATAAAAGATCAGTCGCTGTAAGCCTGCACAGCTTACTCTCAGATCCCTGAGACTGTCTGCAAGGAGCGTGTTTCTATCCTAAATCCTGGCTGTCATCATTCACTGATGACCTCCATTTCATAAAATATTAGTCAAAGCAATGGATCATTAGGCCGTCAAATCCATGACACATTCAGGCTCCCACTCAGGGTCAGCAGCAACATTTTTAAAGCAACATTTTTAAAGCATTTTTAAAGTTTTTGGAGCAAAGCACTTGTTTAATCCCAGTTCAGCCACTCAGTCTTCCTCGTAGAGTATATGTAAGCCCTTTGTGACAGAAATGCTCACATGCACCCAGCCCTCTTTAACTATGATCCAGCTGAACTGTCACTGCTTGCAGTGTTCGCCAGCGTTGCTTGGAGGAGCAGAAGAGGCGACGGCAGAGAGCGACAAGGAAGATCAGCACCTTCATCGGCACCTTCATGCTCTGCTTCGCTCCCTATGTGATCACAAGGTGAGTGTAGAGAGTGGTGTATGTAAGGGAAACCCACACTGGCACACACACTGCAGCCTGGCACCTCTCTGCTCGCTCAGGCAAGCCCTCCCATCCGCTCCCCTCCCCTCCCCTCCCATCCCACTTCCTCTCTGCTTCTTCTCCACTCTGTCCAGAGTTGGAAGATGAGATTGGCTGACCTTGTGATAGGTAATATGCCTCTGCTCTGCTGCTGTTGCTGTATTGGCACTTTTCGACTGAAGTTCCCTGGGTCCACGGTGGTTTGTTAGAATCCACTCACGTGAATCACTGCTCAAAAGAGATGATGTGGAGGAGATCTGCACTGAGTCAGACAGATCATTTCTGACTTATAAGTTATTTCAAAAATGTAATGATCAAAGGAATGGATCTGTAACTGCTAATATGAAACAATATATGTATAAACATTAAATGATTATTAAAAAAAAGCTTGGAAGTGAAAATGTTCAACAAGATCTAAAGGGTAAATTCAGAAATTCCAGAAAATTCAAAAAGAAAAAAGTAAGTTACTTTCTCTCTTCTCGTCTTCCCCTTCTAAAAGAATTACATTTTCAGTTAAACTTTAGAGGGTATGTCTTTAATAATAGTTGGATGTGCTTGAAAAGATATTCCATTTTCTTCTGACAAATATGTTATTATTGTATCAAATGATACAAAGAAATGAAGCAGAGCTGTTTACAGATTCGAGCTTCAAGAGCACAACTCGATTCTTGTGGGATTCAAAACTCTAAGTTATGCATCTGGAGCTGAGGCAGTGTAATTTCATACAAATAATTCTTATACTATCAGTTACACAAGGGTTTCAGGTGTGATGCTGGTCAATACTAGCTGATCCAATTAGGCTATCAGTGTAAATACTTGCAGAATCTATTACATTAAAATTATTGAATTGTTTTTTACCTGACTGGTTCAACCAGTGTTGGTTTTTCACAGTTATCAACTACAATACGAGTCAAAAAATTCAATCTACAAATGGCCCCTAGAGGAAATATCGCTGTTCCAAAAGATATTTGATATGGAGTGTTTTTATGATGATTGTGAAGGGGATCTCTGACTTGCATGATAATGGAAATTTCTGAAATGAAATCAGGTCAGCAAATACTGTATTTTGCATGATCTGAGGCTTAGTCATCGAGCTTTTTCATCCACTCAGAGAACAAAACAATTAATTGTGTTATCAGTGCCCTGCCACTAATAAATGACCACAAGCAAGCTGCACATGCTCTCATTCTGCAAATGGCAGTTTACTAATTAAAATCTGAATTTAATATGCTGAAAGCTCCTTCACCACCTCTCTGATGTTCATGTGATATCAGGGTCATCAGTGTGGATAGTAAAAAAAAAACCCTCGCTGTGTGATGTGACAGCCGATTTAACCTCCCGTTCAACGTTTCATTGGCGTGAGCAGCAAATGTCAGGGAATTCTACTGGGCCATAAGGTGGGTGTTAACGTGCTGACAGAGTTCGATTGTGGACAGACTAATCATAGATAGTGCCATGGGAGAGGATCAGTGCTTTTATACACTTTTTATGACACTGTGTAAAAGCTGCAGGAAGGAACATAAATTGACGAAGCTAACATCAGCCCTGAGAACCCGATGGCAGCGAGAGTAAGGCTCATTAGACTTGCCTTTAATTCATTTATACAGTCTTTTAAGCATAGATAACTGCTGTAAGAATTTACTGACACCAGTCTGTCTCTCAGCCAAATTATGCTGTAACAACCTTAAAAAAAATCTTCCAGTCCTTCTGTGTTTGTGTTTTTTTTTTTTTTTTTTTGAAAGGCTTATGGATAATGGCAAATTTCCAGCACATGTAGCGAGATTAGTCCAGTAAAATCCGCCAATGACCCGCGAACCCAGTGGATCATGGGAGGTGTCCCGTTGTCCAGGCCTACAAGAGGATAACTAAAAGGATGGTTCGTAACACCTGAGCCACTCCTAGCTATAAGCTTTATCAAAAAGGAAAGTTTTAAGCCTAATCTTGTTAGAGGATGTCTGAATCTCGAAAAATATCTGCAAGCTGATTGGATATCTGAAATCCTGGACAGATGTTTAAAGTATGCAAATGTCACTTAATTGTTTACAGGTCTCAATATGTGTCCATGATAAATAAATCGGTGGGCGATTATAAAATGAATAATTCTAATCATACATTGTTTGTAACATGTAATTTTATTTCTTTTAACATATATATGAGGGGGACATGTAAAATGTAATTATACATTTAAAAAAATGGGATGGTTGCGTGGGTTCCCTCCGGTTACTCCGGTTTCCTCCCACAGTCCAAAAACATGCATGCTAGGTTAATTGGTGATTCTAAATTGCCCGTAGGTGTGAGTGTGAGTGTGTCTGGTTGTTTGTCTGTATATGTGGCCCTGCGATGGAGTGGCGACCTGTCCAGGGTGTAAAGGCTGAATTATGCTTCTGCGTCAAAATGGCGCCGTGCCTACGGCGCGTGGTTTGGGTCGAAGCAGACGACACGCCGTCACTGACGCCGTCACTGACGCCGTCACTGACGCCGTCACTGACGCCGTCACTGACGCCGTCACTGACGCCGTCACTGACGCCGTCACTGACGCCGTCACTGACGCCGTCACTGACGCCGTCACTGACGCCGTCACTGACGTGCACCTCCCGAAAATTGTAACTACGCGTCGAGGCGACGCAGACCACATGCAGACCGAGAGGGCTGTGATTGGTTCGCTTGGAAGCAACGCATTTCCGGTTTCCAGTTTGAAGCAGTCGTGAACTTTCAGGGCTCTTTTCTTCGTTTATATGTGATTTTTTTTGTTTTGGTTTTTTGCACAATAGTTGTCCTTATCTCTTTGATTTACTGTGACTGGAAAAAGTCGGATAAACCATTCAGAAAAAGATCGCTAACTAGTGGCCGCAGGGGGTACTGCACCGCGACCAAATGGAGAGACGGAGAAGTCCAAAGGATTCAATACGGCGTCACGGCTGCGGCGTGTGCTCTGCGTTGGTGTGACGCAGAAGCTTAATTCAGCCTTAACCCCTGCCTCTCGCCTGAAAACAGCTGGGATAGGCTCCAGCAGACCCCCGTGACCCTGCAAAGGATAAAGCGTATAGATAATGGATGGATGGATGGATGGGATGGTGGCCTAATGTGGTGGGGTGAAAACATGATCAAGGCAGTCATTAACATTTGTCTGCATCTGCATTAGTAAAGAAGTACTTCGTTGGAGTTTGTGTACAACAGTGTCTTGCAGGAGTATTTCTCCTTCTGCATGTTATGCTCAGGGTATGCATATCATTTCCAGCATGTTGACTTGACTTTCTACCACACGCTCTCAAACTACCTCTCTTTATACTTGCCTGCAGGATCGTGGAGTTATTTCCAGCAGTGCCTATCAACCCTCACTGGGGAATTGTCTCCAAGTGCTTAGCTTACAGCAAGGCGGCTTTCGACCCCTTTGTGTACTCCCTGCTGCGACACCAGTATAAGAAGACATGCACAGACATCATTAACAAGCTGCTGAAGCGCAGCTCCTTGAACGCATCTGGACGCGGGCCTGAACTCCAAGGAAACAGCATACCTACGGCGTAGCGACAAAGAAAGAGTACACTGGTACACGCCCTGAAGTTTGGCCGGACAGCTGTTCCGGAAATGCAGTATGAACCTAATTTATTTTTGATGACGAAGAGGAGGAGTAAGAATATGGCTGTTCCCGTCCACGTCTGCTTGAATTTGGTCACACGTGTCAAAAAAAGGAAAAGAGAGGAGTCACTGCGGTAAGCGCAAACCTCTGCAGGGATAGCCCTGTGCTTCAATACAGAGTGCCCAGAACAGCAGATCAGTGCAGTGAATTTGCTGCGAGGACAAATCAGCAGTATTACACATCCCACTGGAGAGACAGCTGTGCTCACAAAAGAACGAATAGCTAGTTCATAGCCTCGTTATTTTAACTAGGTTAGATTTCAATCTGAATATGGTTCTATAGGTGATAATGTTTCAGTATTTGCTCTGACAAAAATTTGTCTTTCCTTAAAATTATTCGGAGTCTGTCCAAAGTGATTGCAAGTGAAGAGTCATTACATAATTTCTCTATGTAGCACTGAAAACTAGCTTAACCAAAACTTGCTGTGTTTTATGACCATGTTCTTTAGTTATATCACAAATATAATGTACAGCAGACAGTGTTGCTCAGGTTTTTCTGGCTTAACGGGGTAAATCCCTCTCAGATTTAAACAGATTCCTCTGGCACATTTTTTTTTTTTTTTGTACATTGTGTTGTACTGTTTGCAGGGAAATGGCAGAATTGTACATTTTGTTTTATGTGTATACTTTTAAAACCCGTTGTCAAACAGTTACTGACCTGCCTAAATGCTGTTTTAATGGGGGGTTGGGGTGGGAGGGGGTGGACACAAACCCTTAAATCTGCTGCCTTTGCTGTCGTGACCAGTATGTGCCCCTCAGGTTGTTCAACCAAGTGGAGCATGATCAAATGTACTTGCCTCGGTTAGTACTCACAGACATGAGTGACCCAAAAAAGGCTGCTCGGTTCTCTCTTACACATTTGGACAAGATCTGAGATAATCTAATGAAAAAGAAAAATGTACAGGAAGCCGCATGATGTATTTTCCCCCAAAGTAAACAAGGAAATGATTTCATTGCACTGACAGATGTACAAGGAGGAATCCAAAATAAAAAAAAAAATAATAAAAAACATCCAGAGAACAAAATATCTCAGACTGCAAAATTAATGATTTTCTTCAGTAGAGACATAAAAAGGCTGCTTTTTTTTTCTCAACAGTTCAATGGCGATAGCTTCGAGCACCTAATGTTGTTGGCACAATCATATCACAGTCTTGCCAAAAACACTTAGAGTAAAAAACCTGCACTCATACGAGGACAGTGTCCAGTAATTCTGGGTTTTCGGTCTAGTGACTTGAACATGGAAACGTGAATATCAGATATCCACCCCCAGACTTCCTGCTCTGAAAGCCATTCACTGTTTTAATGCAGATATCAAAAAGCTAAAATAATGACTTAAATCATCATTAGTCCATGGCTGATGTACTGATTTAGCATTTTTGTTACACGTTTTCAAATTTCCTGTTTTCCACATGATGTTCACATGCATGCACAATACTGTTAAATACCGAGACCTCAGATGTACTGGAAAACCTCTAGGACAAAATATAAAAAAATCCTACAGTTTGCCCACAGGTTCTGCTTATATGAATATATGATTATAGGGATGGGAATTAGATTTTAATCTGTGAATGTCCTAATGGTAGTTTAGAATCAGTTAAAAACAGCATCTCCTCCAAATTTTAACTTTAACTCATAAGAATTTACTAAACACATACTAGACATTTGAAATGTTTGGTAAAGCATTGGCAGAGAATTTGAAAAAAGACACTTTCACAACACGAGGCCCATTCAGAGTCCAGCTGAAGGGAAAACCCTCCAACCAGAATGTTCTCATCACTAGCCTCTTTATAATGATTGTTTTCACGGTTAAAGACAAACAACATAAATTCCTCAGTAGCATTATTTGCTGACCTTTTTCCTTTTTTGATGTTCCCCTTTTTGGAAAGTTACATTAACTCAGAGGGGGGAGTTTTCGCATGATTTCAGTACCAAATACAGTCAGATGAGCATTATGTGCAGTATGATGTACATTCTGAAACTTGAAGACATTCTTAATGGAATAATCTGAATTAGTGCATCATCAAATAATTACTTTTTTTTTTTAAATAATTAAAAAAAGTAAATTTTTGAGCTTGTAACACCAACACATTGCCATTAATTGTACCACTAGAATATATAAAAAAATTAAATAACTGAGTACTGGTGGATTTACACTGCCAACAGAAAAGTATAGAATTTGTGAAAGGAAGAAGACTATCGGGCCATTTTGCTCATCTGAATCTCCTCTGAGTTAGCTCAGTGTCACAGAAAATTGAAATTGTCACAAAACAGAATTTTTTGCATTAATTATTAGTTCTAATGAATTATTTATTTTTTAACCCAATGTTTAAAGTAACGTACAGTATGTTAGCAGGAGGTGTTGGTCATATGTGCATATTTTGTTTTAACCAACTGGGCAGGAGTTATCCAGTGACAGGGAGAGACTAGAAACTCGTTATTTTGCACGTCAGTCCAACCCTAACCCTAGCCCAATCCCTTCAACTTGTCATGCAAAAGTTTCTCTACAGTTATATTTGATTAAAAACAGCAACGTCTTCATCCATGGAGTTATTTTAATGTCTATTTGAATTCAACTTTGACATCAATCCTTTAAACTACTCTTAAATTGTTTTAAAGAGACATCACTTGAAGTGCAGTTATTAATGATTTTAGACTAGTTACAGAACTACAGTTCTTACACAAAATGTTAACATAACTGAATCGCCATCTTTTAAAGGGGACCTATTATGAAAAACACGTTTTATTTCCTGCTTTAACATATATAAAGTGGTCTCCCCTCAGCCTGCCAACTCAGAGAAGGAGTCATTCAGGCAGCCAATCAGCACAGAGCCTCATTATCATAGCCCCGCCCACTCAGAATCCCGCATAGATAATGAGGTTAGAGAATGGGAAGATAAAGACATGGCTCAGAGGCTGAATTTCTAATTTATTTAGCAAAAACAATCAAAAGCTTGTTTTTAAGACATTCAAGGCCTGTTTAAAATAGGTATTAGATGCCACAATAGGTCCCCTTTAAGTTAAATTAATTAATGGTAATTTAAATTGTATGTATATTGTTTTAAGGAGTTTTCTACAAAACCATTTGTGTCTTTAATAATACAAGTAGCTATAAAAAGACGGCAGTACAAATATTTTCTTCTCACAATTATTATTATGTACACCCATAAAGTCCCATTGCAGCTTCCTGGCATTCAACAAAGATGGATCTACCTGATCTATCTTTTCTTTTCAGTGTCAGATGACAGGTACTGTAACCTTATATACCAGGGTTTTGATTGGGCCCCACTTTTTATAGAGTTGATATGTTGTAAGAGTTGATTTACACATCACTATAGCAGACATAATAATTATAATCCTAAAGTTGCCAACGTTTATTTGCTGAGATTAGATTTTCATCCTACACTGGGACTTTTGACTGTTTTCGTATACATAAAATTTGTACTGTATATGCTGTTAGTAAAGGTGGAACGGTGCCAAAATTGTTGTTGATAACCAATGTCCTAAATGTCAGCGGGTACCTTTTTAAAAAACAAAAAATGAATTTGTAGAAAGCTATTATTACCGCTGAGAATTTATAACAAAGACAACTAATGCATGGAAATCTGTGATGTATAATAATCCAAAGGGTAGGCATTCACAAAAACCCTTTGGGGATATTCAACAATACTACAAAAAAAGAAGAAAAAAAAGAAAGAGAAATCTAACCCTAACCCTTACTCCCATTTGTGTACACTTATATTGATTTCCACGGCGCGTTCTCATTGAAGCACATTGCTATTTTCACAAGACTAGGATTGATGACATTCGAGCTAGATATTAAATTATATTTGTTGACAGATTTAGATGAACAAGTATTTTTTGGGTCTTTTGATATATGTACTTGTAATTCATGAGAACACTAGACCCGCTTGAGTTTTACAGAATGTGCTGCTTTAAATGGAAATTGTTTCAATTGTTGCAGATAGATGACAATGATCTGATTGTAATATACCTCATTTTGTTCCCCTTTTGTTCTGTACCCTCTAATTTATTAAACCTTGTCTTGAAGCTGCTTATGTTGTTAAAGATGGTGAACATGACCAACTGTTCATTCTGATGTGATTACATGTGCTGACGATGGTAATGACTGTTTCCACAGGTTGAGAGCAATGCTTGGTTTCGGTGTTGATTGTAATTGTTATGCTAGTGAAATGAGGATTATTTTGAGCAGAATTTTTAAAGTAAATGTGTATTTATACCTGCACAAGTCACAAAAGAGTTCACATCTCCAAAAGAGTCATTTAACACGATTAAAACAAAGAAAAATTCAACTACAGTCAATTGAATTTTATTTATATGGTGTTTATTAGAATACAAGTTGTCTCTAGGTGCTTTCCAGAAAATCAGTAATCACTGGGGTTGGAGGAGAGTTGAATGACTTTAGCTGTGGGCTTCACACACCTCAATTGAATGGCTTCATATATATTTTTATGAACATATATTTGTAAATATTGGCTCCTGAAATGTAACTTTTCATTCTACTCATTACATCTCAGGAGCTATCAGCCGACATGAAAATCTTATTCTAGTGCCACGTAGAGGCCTGCCTTGCTAATTTCAAATGTCAGAGATTTTTGGGTGAGCTACAGTATATAGCAGGTTTGGTATCAGTAACACCCTGATAATATACCGTAGATGCTGGAAGCATCTTCTCAGTCCGTTCACCTTGAATGGGGTGACGTCAAGCGCTGCCGCTGCGGCATCAAAAGTTCGACCCTTCACACACAGGGCCTGATTTACTAAGATCCTAAATAAAGAGTACTAAATTGCGTGTGCACTGAAAAAGTTTGCACATGCTGTTGTTGTGTGTTTTGCGGGTGATCAACTAAGAATGCTTGCGCAATTGATAACAGGTGCAAACCGCAGTATTTAAATGAGGTGTTGCGTGTCTTACGGTTTGCGCCACCGCCGAGTTGGAGTTAGAGATATTAGGGGAAGAGGCAAATAAACACATTCATGAACTACAGCAAAGAAATTTAAACATTACCAAAAGAAACGCAATATGGGAGAAAATCTGCGATAGAATAAATGCAGTTGGTAAGACAAAAAGAACGGCAGAGGAGGTTAAAAGAAGGTGGCAAGATATAAGGCGAAGAACTAAAGAAAAAGTGGCCTTTAATAAAACTTGTGCAACCATTTTTAAAATAGCATGCAGCAGAATAAAGACTCTCTCTCTGCGTATTCTTTGATTTTGGCGATGTCGCCTCCTTGCCACAATAACAGCAGCCATCGGTGAGTAATGCTGGGCAGATTAGCACCTTCCTTTCAAACGTATTAAATACAGACACAATCACAATCCCCGCAATAACTTTCGGGCTTGGTAAATCTCATTGCGCGTGGTCATGGGCGTGGTAGTGGGGGGAAAAGTGGACCTGACTACCCAGGGCCCGAGTAGAGAGAGGGGCCCATGAAAATCCTGATTTTTTTTTTTTTTTTTTTTTGTAATGTTTTTATTTCAAATTAATTGGGCCCTCCAATTAATTGGTGTCATAATTTATTTCAAATATATTGATAACATCAAATGAGAGAATGAACTTAATGTCACAGTTCTCCCAACATATTAGACATTCTGGGGCCCCCCTCTTGGAGATGCAAAATGGTTTAGTCCGCCCAACAGCGACCGGCAACAGGTCAGACAGTGCGCCCAGATCAGACACCTGTGTGCAGGACATCATGCTGCCCAAAAAACATAAATCGGGCTATCAGAAAAAGAAAGAGAGGAAACAAAAAGAAAGACAGCAGAACGAGGGGAGGCAGCTGCTGACTGCTTTCTTTCCCAAAGGTGAACCAAGTTAGCTTGTCATGCAAAGTCCAATTAAAGTTAACATAGTCCACTCCACAGCTGCTGCTTATACAGGCCCGGTTCTACGAGGGTGCATCAGCATTGCACCCTCAGTTTATGTGTTTGCTGCTCAGTTGAAAAGATGAAAAGAAAACTGACAAATGCGCGCGCGTTAAGCCTCATTTATGGTTCCGCGTTAAATCGACGGCGTAGGGTACGCAGCGACGCGCACCGTATGTTCCCGTCCCCGCGTATCCTACGCCGTAAGATCTGCGTTGGTGCAACGCGGAACCATAAATCAGCCACTCATCTGCAAGATGCTGCTCTCTGCTGCTCCGTTAACATAAAGTAATGATGGATATTCAGAAGTGATTCAAACACAACCACGGCAACAAGTTTACAGGACTGTCTCAGAAAATTAGAATATTGTGATAAAGTCCTTTATTTTCTGTAATGCAATTAAAAAAACAAAAATGTCATACATTCTGGATTCATTACAAATCAAATGAAATATTGCAAGCCTTTTATTATTTTAATATTGCTGATTATGGCTTACAGTTTAAGATTAAGATTCCCAGAATATTCTAATTTTTTGAGATAGAATATTTGAGTTTTCTTAAGCTGTAAGCCATGATCAGCAATATTAAAATAATAAAAGGCTTGCAATATTTCAGTTGATTTTTAATGAATCCAGAATGTATGACACTTTTGCATTACAGAAAATAAAATGAAACTCGTGCTGAGATTTAATGAATGATCCATCTAGCAATATTGCTGCTGCATATATATCAACATGTAAATAACATACCAATATCCATGTAGGTTCAAGTGCACACTAGTAATATATTAATTGAGCAATAACGTGATTTATTATTTTTGTCTGGTTAAAAGCCTTAGCATTGCGGTGCAGTGCTGTGCTTAAAAGCTATTGTCAATGTTCAATAAATTCATGATGTTACCAAAGCCAATGAATAATCATGTTGAATAACTGTGATCTCACTATCAATCAAAAATGATTGTGATTGTGATTTTTGCCACAGATAGATAGATAGAGAGAGAAAGAGATGGGTCTGGGTGGTGAGAACATAGAAAAACAATTAGCTATTCTTCTCAATCTGGCTGAAAAATGGCTTAAAACATTTTTGCCTCTGCAACTTATTGCAGCCAGATGTAGCCCAGATGTAGCCTAATGTTTTAGGTATTTGAGCACAAGTAGCCCAAATGCATCAATTCAGAACCACTCATCAATATAATCTGATCTGATTGTAGCTGATTGTAGTAGATTGTATAAATACACCCCCCCCCCCCCCCCCTTTTTTTTCTCTCTCACGCGCCTCGCGGGCATGGATAGGGGCCCACTGACATTGAGAGTGTACAGGGCCCAGAATTTGGTGCTACACCCCTGCGCGTGGTAAATGAACCTATTTGCATTTTCCCCTCCCAGTATTTAGCGCTTTCTGGCGGGTACGCCCCATATTGATTATTCATCAGGGCAAAAGTACTAAATGAACAGCGTGTGCTATTTTGCTCATTTGAGAGGCGCAGTCCTCTTTGCACGCTGTTAGTAGATCAGCTTGCACATTGGTTTGTGCGTGATGTCAAGTTTGCACACGTTTTTACGCACGCAAACCTTTAGTAAATCAGGCCCTTAGTCGCAAGTGTCCATCAATCCAATTGCAACGACACAGCTAAAACTGGCCAATGACATCATACGTGAGGGCGGGACTCTGACTGAGTATGAAAGTAAAGTTCCTCCATAATCGGAAAAAAAAACTATGATTTCTAATTGTTAAAAAGTGGATGATTTGTGGTCTGGTCTGTTTAAAAGTTTCTTTGATTTTCTTTTTTTAAATTAGGAAAATATGTCATTTACAAACAAGTGCAGTCAATTGAAACTCACATGTTTTGTTGAAAAATTATACATTTTGAAGTCTGTTGAGTTGCAGAATGGCTGAGTATAATTTTGTAGGTAATTCAGTCATATTTTTGATCAAAGAGGAAGAGCTAATGTCAAGGTATTAATATTACGCTCTAGGTATTGTGGCCCTTTTTATTACTTCTAACAGATTTACAAACATAACAATGGATAATAAAGGGCTTTGGCATGACGTTTTCAGCTTCTAACAGGATATTAATGTTTGCAAAAGCTTTTTCGCAGCCCTTCCAAGGTCATCTTTTTAATATGACAGTATCACACTGTAAAGACCAAAAGCTGATAATGATGAAGGGAGCTGGCTCGCATAGCTAAAGTGCGAGACAAGGACTTTTTATATAATAGAAGCAGTATCTTCTTGCACTTTGTTAAGTTTCAGAAAGACCAAGGAAGCGCGTGTGTAAGGGTTTGTTTGACAAAGCTTGGAGGTGACTGTGAGAGCGTGACGGAGGGGAAAGCAACTCACTAGTACACGGACACACAGGTAAATCGTTGGAAGAGCATTAGATTTTATAGTTAAAAGGAAAAACCCAACTGTTCGTGGGTCAGACTTGCAAAGCAGCCGTCTCAATAATTAAGACTGTGGAGCCATGATCTGTGGTTCATTTACAGGACACAGCAGTTTTGCTGTAAACACTGTAAAACATGAAGATTCTCTCATGGCCTTGCAGTGGTGGATTTGGGGGGTGGCCAGGGGTGGCTGTGTTGGATTTAGATGGTCAGGCCAACCCTAACTGTGTGGAAAAATATGAAACAACAACAGAGGCTTCACATAAAGGACAAAAAGAATATTTTAAGACCAACAGAAACCTTAAAGGAGACCTATTATGGCATTTAATGTATATTTTAAACAGGCCTTGAATGTCTTAAAAACAATCAAAAGCTTGTTTTTTCTGCATAAATTAGAAATTCAGCCTCTGGGCCATGTCTCTATTTTTACCGCTTCTAACCTCCTTCTCCATGAGGGATTCTGAGTGGGCGGGAAGGCTATGATAATGAGGCTCTCTGCTGATTGGCTGCTTGAATGACGTGTAGCAGGGGAGGGAACAAAGCCTCTCTCCGGGCAGAAGAGCAGCAGCTGCGTACACTATTAAAGCGTGTCCCATGCGATGCAAGCGAGCGTCAGCGGCAAAATCAATTCCATTGCTTTATTTTCTATTGGACTGTCCTAACTGGCCGCGAGTTTAACGGTTTCAGTGTGGACAGAGAACGTCCGATGTCACGCAGCTCGAGGCGATAGTCGGATGCTCGCATGCAGTTATGACACGTGTAAACGACTCCCTGGGATCTTGAAACCTGAATTTTGGCATCTAATACCTATTTTAAACAGGCCTTGAATGTCTTAAAAACAAGCTTGATTGTTTTTGCTAAATAAATTAGAAATTCAGCCTCTGAGCCATGTCTTTATCTTCCCATTCTCTAACCTCATTATCTATGAGGGATTCTGAGTGGGCGGGGCTATGATAATGTGGCTCTGTGCTGATTGGCTGCCTGAATGACGCGATACACCGCTACGAAAAAATGGCGGAAGCTCCGGCCGGCGGAGTTAGTTGTGGCTGTGGTTTCACGCATCTGAGGCCAACCGATGTAAATCGCATTTTCGTTACGTAACGACAGGAGCAGAATCTGAACGGCTCGTAGATCCACATCACACTGGACGGCTCATCCGGGTGGCTGTACAGACACTGCAGAATTTGGTTTCTTTCCTCCTTCTCTGAGTTGGCAGGCTGAGGGGAGACCACTTTATATATGTTAAAGCAAGAGAAAACTTGTTTTTCATAATAGGTCCCCTTTAAAGCAGGAAAGAACCATAATATCACTACAACAGATGGTCCAACTAAAGTTAAATCCTTGTTCTGCTTAAAACAACTTTATATAATTTATCAATTTGAATCGACATTTTTAAACATTGTTAGTCACGTCCTACTATGTGTAGTGTTCACATACAAAAGTAAAACAGAAATGACATGTTTGTTAGTGTTCACAGTTCGCAAAGCTGATTCAGTGTCAGAACACTGTGGTGTGACTAGAACCAGTATTCCTGCAAAAGAAACTTAAAGTTCTGCTTGATGCAAAGAGGATTCATACGACCACAGCCGTTTCAAGCTGGGAAACAAAAAACAGTGACCAATTTTAGTACATGACCGAATGAGAATCTCGTCTGTATTTGGGTTGTGGCGTGTTAGTGGAACTCCAAGGCATTGACCTGAGTTGAAGAAGAGCAGTTGAACTTAAGATGCTGCTGTGATTCATGTCTGACTAGAATTACTCAGTTCGTTCTGGCATTTATATTTTCATTTTTATTTTTTTAATCAAAAAATATGAAGCTGTTTAACAAATTGGTACTCGAGAGACATTTTTATTTATTTTTTTCATGAATAATGTTTCAGAAAAATCAATGCAGGCTTTAAAATCAACACAGTATTGCTGGATAAAAATTTGGATTTCATTTTTTCAAATAGACAAAGATTTTTCCAGTTTCATTTCAACAGAAACACTTCCGACCGATCAGGATAATCACATAAACATTCAACATGCTGGAGCGCTTGAAAGAATTGATTCATCAAAATTCACTGTCCCTAGTTGTTTGCAGACTAATAGGAATCTTAAATAGAGAGGAAAACAATATGATTTTACTTCAGATATATGGTTAGCCACTGTTCCATGCCAGAAATGACTTGCTATCTGAAATTACTTCTCTGCGTCTTCAGGCTTGGGGATAGCTGTCTTAACATCCTTCAAACCATCCAAAAGACATCCTGAAGTACATCTTGAAGTTATCTCTTGTTTGATTCCCCGTGGAAGCCAACTTACACTTTCCTCCTAAAAATTGGATCATATTTGCCTTTAAAAGCAACACCAGATCAATTTCACAATTTTTTTCCCCAGTTGGGATTTTTTTCCCCTTCAGAATATTAACATTTAATTCAGAATTTGCATCATACTTGATGTAAAAAAGGCAAGTACATCCATATTTTCCCTGCAAATCATCAGAGATTTTGGAACACAAGTAGAAAGTTTGTTTCTTTTAACATTAAACAACAAGAAACACAACTTTGAGGCCACACCACACTTTAAAGAGATGAGATCAAAGTTAACCACGAGCAGTGACAAATCTAAAAGCTAGTTGGATACAACTCAGGTGGTGAAGTTTTTCCCCTGTCAACTGCAGTTCCTCGGTCGATCCCCAGTCCTCACATCGCCAGATACTAGTATATCAGATTTCCATGTGAAATTTCAGATATTGGCGCCACAGTGGTGTGGTGTTTGGCGGTATTGGTAGAAGGTCCTGCTTTAAATCTGGTATGTTTCTATGTGGAGTTTGTGCGAGTTGCCAAACATCACCATATTTGTGTTGCTAACAAAATAAGTTTGACTATTGTTTGCAGCATTTGTTCAAACTCAGCAGTGTTGGGTAAAAAGGAGAAGGTTTAACAGTTGCGTGACTTTCATGCATTAGGATCCGGGCCCCCCCTGGGGGGGCGCCAGAGATCTCTGGGGGGGTGCAAAACTTTGTCTGCTTTGAAATTATGCAGTTGTAAAAATTATATTTACGAATGAGTCATTCATAAGACATTGTTAGGAATAATTTATTAATGTCTTGAATATTTTTTGTTTTTTATACACTGGTGACAAACACAGGAAATAATTTAATTCCTTATTATTATATCATTACTCAACATTTAATCTACTCCGACAGGTTGTTAAAGGAAAAATGTTAAAAAATGTTGTCCTTTTGTGCGTATTTTATACATTGGTGACATTGGAGAAAAAAAAAGTCATATGTATACAGAGAAAACCAAAGAGAAATGTATCAAAAAAAACAAAATTAATGTTCATTTTTCCAATTAAATACTATTTTGGTGCTAGTACGTACGGGTCGGGGGGCCCGGCTGGTCTTAAACACAAGTAGGGGGGCTCCAAGGAAAAAAGGTTGGGAACCACTGATCTAAGCCATTCAAACGGTTTCCACCTGAAATCAGATTGAGTCAGAGGGAGGCAGTTTTTCTGTTTACACCAAAACACAGGTGGTAATGAAACAACTTCAGCAGCTGACTGAGACAGTTTGGGCCCTAAAAGGATGAAGTCCCGTACACTGATTGGCCCACTAGGAACCGATGATTACCTTTAGGTGGGTGGCACTGACGGTGACACACATCTTAATCATGGTTGGCTTCAACCCACTTGCTCAACTAACACCCCTGAGTGACAAATAAACCACAAGTCAAAGTGAAAAGTGGACACCTCAAACTGTAAAACAAAGAACTGTTTGTTGTTTTGCTCTTCATGACTCTCCCACTTTGAGTCTGATGTATACACTTCAGTAGATAAAACATTAAAACAACATGGATATTATAAAAGTCAGTATAAAAAGTGTTGCAATGAAGGATCATTTTATTTGTTTGTGTGACTATGACATGACACATTTACACATTCTTTTGAACATTTTTTGGGGGGGGAAACAGAAACCAGAATAGAGAAATTGAGTGAAAACGCCAGTAATATCAAAGTATAAACAATTGTTTTTAACCTACAAATGACATCATAAAATGCACAAGAGCATCAGCATGTGACCTTACAAACTTAATATTAAAAACAAGTCACAAAAATACAACCTGCTCAGACTAATAATAATTTAAAGCAACTGGTGGTGCTCATTTCTCTTTCTTCTGTTTCTCTGTGCTGCAATATGATTTCTGTTCGACTGTTGTCTGCCACAGTCAAGATAAATCTTGATCTTTTTTTTTTCCTGTGAGTCAGATCTGTTTTTAGTCCACCATGTCTCCATCAAAATTCCACGTACCCACAGCACACAGATGTAAAAAAACAAACGTCTCTTCCAAAGATTCTGAAGAGCACAAACCCTTGTTGACAAGTCATACAGTGAAAAGTCGCTGTGGTGTTTTTGTTTTTCAACGTCACAGAAACTCTTCCAGCTTCACTCAGTCTGAGCAAAGCTTAAGAGATGTGGTGAATACCTTGCCCCATACCTTTTTACCTCATCCAACACAACATGAGCATCCAAGTTGTCAGTTGTGTCTGGTGTACACACACAGGCCCTTGATGGGTGGTTTCATTTATTTGCCTGATTACAAATCTTCACAGGCAACCCAGTCTTTGTAAGAGTACTTGCATGTCTATCATGGGTCATTCTGTGCCCCACAATTCACTGCAACACCTGCAAAAAATACAAGAGGTCCATATGAAAAGTGTAATATCTGCTGGTTGGAGTATAATAATACTAACTCCGGGCACCAGTGTAGGTATGTTCTTACAATTCAACTTACTAAAAGCATCACTTTACAAGCTAATCATCAAAAAACAAGCAACCCGTTGTACTTAAGCAGACTCTCTTATCCAAAGTAAAACAATAGCGGTAGGCAGAGCCGTCTGGGAGATTTGCGAGGCCCTGTGCGGAATGGCCGGGGGGGACCGCGAAGTTTTTGGGTTTTTCGGGTCAGATCAGGTGTCTATATGTGCAATTTTAACTCTCCAATTAGCAAAATACTGGATACCTTCCCCTGCCTCATCATCATTTGGCTTGCCTCAACGCGGGGCCCCACGGCTGCTTGAGACCCGGTCGGATCGGTGATTTTTGTAACAAATTTATCAAACAAGCCTTTCAGAGAGACATTAAACTCTTCCATTTTCTTTAGTTTTTTTCTTTTTTCATCCCCTGATGGAAATTTCCTGAATCTGTCTCGTTCTCTCGACATTGTGTGACAGTTTGTTCCACACTCCACCCGTCTGGATCAGAGCAGCTTGTGTCTGCGCTTGGTCTGACGCAGTTGTATTGAACAACAGACACGCGCATCATTGCACATATATTTATTGATATGCACAGACTAGTACACATTTAGGTCTGTAATGGAACGTTACTGTTGATATTTATAAGGGAAAAAACGAAGAAAACAATTGAAAAAAAAAAAAAAAAAAAAAAAAAAACGGCCCATAGCGTGAGGCCCCTGGCGGTAGGAACACGTGGGAAAAGTGGAGCTGAGTATCTTGGCCAAGGATGTTTTGATTTGTAAACAGATGCCACTGGAGATCTGGAGAAATGTCAGACATTTGTAAAACTGCATCACAACATTAAACAACACACGGCAAGGCAAGAACTGACAAACAATAGCGTACAAAAACAAAGAAGAGAGATACAGAAAGGGATTACAAAGCATCAGCATATGTGAAGGATTTAACAGACGATTTTACCCAAGGAAAGCCCAGGGACAACAGAAAAATAAGTTGTACTTTTGTTTTGACTGTGGTGCAGATAGATGTTGATGTGTAAAACTGCTCCCACAACAGCTTTTGTCACATACAGCTGCAGGTTATTATATTGTGATGAGTATTTGAGGAACATAACATAAGAAACATAGGAAACACATCATCTTGTCATGGTCTGTATCATAGTTTCTTACTGCAATTGTTCATGAGCTTTTCCTCTCTGTGTGCTGTCTGAGGAGGTGGTGGAGGTGTGGGCTACTGAGTTGAACCTGATACCAATTACTCCACACACTTGTGTGTGTGCGTGCAGAACAATTGGTAACTCCAATCTACCTTGGTCTCTTCTCAGCTCATTTCCAATTTGTCAGTTCACCTCATGTGGTAAGGCCAGGCCTCCGGTCAAAACAAGCTAAATAAAGATCATTGACGACTGTGTTTCATATGTGCCCTCAGCCTGCGTGTGATCCACCGTTACTCACCTGCCCTCCCCGGAAAGCCTCATGGAAGGATGTTCGGGGAGCCGTGTTGTTCAGCTCCATGCCTTTTAAGCCACGCTGTGATCAGTCATCAACCAGTTACTTGAAATGAAATGATGGAAGTGAGGAAATTGAAACCATTCTGATATTCTGAGCGTCACTCGCCGTTCACGTTGAATGGGGTGACGTCAGACATTGCCTGACTAAAATGTGTGTTCTGTGCATCAAAGGTCTGGGGAATTTTCAACTTTTGATGCTTCACCACGAGCATCATTCAAGCAAACAGCTGGTGCTGTGAATGAAAATAAAATCCCACATCTGTGTGGTGAGCAGGAAGAAATTTGATTGGCTTTCTGTGGTATTATGAAGGCACGTCAGAAGCGCCAGATGTTGAACATTTATTTGGTGCTGCTGTCTGAGCCTGTGGCTAAACCTGACACATCAGGTCCTTAACACGTCATAAATTCAAATCAGTGTTTCAAATCAGTATCTGTAGGAAGTAACATGACAACATGGGTATCACTGCAACAAACAGCATACATAAACATTACTTGGATTCATTGCTCTTATTACTCAAGTAAAAGTATAAAAGTACTGGTTTCAAAACTACTTAAAGTATAAAAGTAAAAGTAATGTAAGGGGGAAAAAGCCATTAAGGACAAAAGCCATTGAAAATGAATGCATCTTAGTATAATGCAAATATATTAAAGAACCATATATGTGTACTATTGAGCATTAACATGTGTTTCAGAGAGTAGACGCGTACAAACCAATAGGGTGTCGGAATGGTATTATGTTTATACTTCTCATCCAACCACAACCAAATTCACTCTATCCGGATGGCGCAATTTAACTGGATAGTTTTTTTTTAAAGGCCGAAATGAAATAGAGTAACAAGGCTGTTTTTAAAATGTAAGGAGTAAAAGATAATTGCGTGAAAATGTAAGGAGTAAAAGTAAAAAGTCATCTGAAAAATAATTACTCCAGTGAAGTATAGATAACCAAAATTTCTACTTAAGTAAGGTAACAAAGTATTTGCACTTTGTTACTTGACACCTCTGTTTGCACCTCACATTCTTCTACAAATATTGTAATTTCAGATTCTCCAAAAGCCAAGATTGCAACATCTAACTACAAAACACAAGGTTTTAGAAGACTTATTTAAACAAACCAAACAGCTAATATCACAGTGATGATGTTTGTTTATGAGATACAGATCTTTGATGATGCCATAGAGTTGCAGAAAGCAATACCTACAAGCTCAGACAACTCCTACGCTGTCCAGCACTCCAAGATTGTGATACGTGTGCAAGACGCCATTCAATAACCTTTTGCAGGATGAGATAGGGGGACGAGGTCGTCCTCTAATTATATGTTGACCAGAGAGAGGGAAGATTGGAGTTGCCAGAATAAGCCAGTGATCTGTAAAAGCCCCTGCAGAGCTCTGTTAATTAGACTCTCCATCCAGACACTCCCAAGACAACATCTCAGTACTAGCAGAAATCAAATGATGTGATGCTTAAATTTAACCACCGTAATTAAAGATAAACATTGGGAATGTAACAAAGTTTAATTTTTAGTACACTAAGGATGTTGAACTAATTAGGAGTGAGTCTGCAGCGCTAAATTATAGGATAATTTGATGTAAGAAATACAGCACCATGTTCCTTACATATAGTATACTTTGACTTTTATTTATTAACATGCCTTTTATTGGTTCATTAAGAAAGAATCATTCAATTTGATTTCCTTGCAGATAGTATTTTTTTTTGTCGGGGGGGAGGGGGGGGGGGGTCAAATTAATATGATTTATTTCTTATACAGCAGTCTTTGCATTTCAAACCTGTAATACATTCTCAAAAAATGTTGGAACATGAACAATATAGCAAGTTAAAATAATAACTTTTGTTCTGGTGATGTAAGTAGGTGATTTTTTAAACATAATTCAAACGATCAAAACCAGTATCCACCAAAAGGTCAAAGTTGGAAGAAAAAAAAGAGCAAAATTACAAAAACTGGAAAATTGGATGAATGATTTGAAGGATATTGCATATTGTTTGAATATACTGTATATTTTATTTGATTGTTGTTGTTTTGTTTTGTTTTTTGGTGGGGGGGCATTTTACCCCTGGCTCCAACAATGGCAGGTGGCAGGTCTACAAACACAAATGTATCTAAAATTAAGACAATGATATAAAACTTTATGACTCGCACAGCCTGGGCAGGGAAAACCCACCCTAAGCCTTTCTCTGATTTGGAGTTTTCCCACCGGCTCCAGAAATGGTAACATAGCATAAAGTCAGCTCAAAGCTACTTAACTGGCTGGATAGACATAAACCAAAGTTTGGCAGTGGTGGCACTTCTGAAGACGTCTGAATTGGAAGGATTGTGGCTCTGCTTAGGTTATGCCATAGTTCGGCCTTCGTAGGTCTTGCATACTATGATGTGGCATTGATCACGGCTCTGGTTGTGACCTTGGTAAGCCGTGTGACAAACAACTTTATAGTCCCGTCAGCCCCATAGACTCCATAGAAAGAAGTGAACAAACCCTGTGATTTCCCCAGCGATGTCCTGTAGCGTTTCCGTCATGCACGCTCATGGACGATTGCATCAAAGTGAGGTTTTAATACAATCTGTTGGGTTCCTTCGTTGGGCAGTTTATGAACTGGCATTTCAAATATCTAAATTGCTTACCCCTAATTGCATACATTTGTGGCTATATATGATTTTACCTCACGAGATATGCACACAGAGAGAGTTGTAATGGACGTAAAATGGTTTCATGGAGACCAAAACCATTTTCTTTGATTGTCTCACTTTTGGATCCAACCCCCACTGGGTAAACTGCTTTTTTTTTTTTTACTGCCTCAAACAGGCCCAACAGCAAGGAGACTGGATAGCCACGTGACACGGAGACTGTAGAGCAATGCAGCACGAAATGATGTTGATTCAGAAACCCACACCTGTTCCCTTTTTTCTCATATAGAGCGGTTCCAGGGTTGGCCTCAGCTGATCACAGGCTGGTGTCTGGATGAATTTTGGCTGGCTTCTGCTGGAGAGTTAATAGTGGAAAAAAAAAAAGACGTTTGTAAATCCTTTTTGAGTGCTGTGATTATTTTGAGATTCTTTGCCATTTGAAGCAGGGTCAACAGTCTGAGTTTAGATAACAAGATCATCTCTAAGAGTGAACAAACAGCCAACGCTCAGTCTGAGTGGCCCGAGGCTGCGATGAGTCTCGCAAATGTGTAATTATATTCCTTTATCTCCTAGAGGAGAGATTGGCAGCCACCACAAAACTGTTTAATGCACTTCTCCTCATTCTGTACTTTGCACCGAATAAGACATACTTTTCAGGAAGAGTATCTGATAATATTTTAATTACTCTGAATCTATAAAGCCATAACAAGACATTCTCAGTTAAAATATATGATGCAAATAGTGTGATTGATTGATTTCTGAAGTATTTACTAAGAATAAAATCAATAGATATGTGCAAACATTTGTTTAAAAACTAAAAGAAGAAGGTATTCAATAAAAATCAGTGACTCATAAGAAGTCACAGGTCCACAATTCTTATTTTTTTTGGAGCCAAACATTGCACAAATGCAGGTAATAAACATTTTGTAATGGTTTATATAATTTGTATAATATAAGTTAATAAGTATGTACACTATAACATTCACGATCATTTCTCATAGGTATAAAATTACAACAGATTTCTCCTCCAGAATCTGAATGTTAGTTGTTTTTTGAGGAATAAGCTCAGACATGATAATCTGCATTAGCAGCTTTGACTCAGTGACCCTTGGAAATGGAAGCTGATGGATGTTATTTCTGTCAGATGCAGACGAAAGAATGGTAGACAGTCTGAAATATGAGAATGTTTACTGCAGATATGAGGAAAAGATGAGATTTCAACAGTGAACATAAAAAGCATAAACCCAGGGACAAAACCAAATGAAATCATCCAAAAATCAAATAAAGCAATGTTTAAATTATTCCACATTTTAGTCTCCCAACCCTAATTCCACCGACAACACTCTGGAGGATTCGGACACGGGTCCCGGGCTTAGCCTTCAGTCTGATCAGAGCAGATGTTTGCTTTTAATTCTTCCTCCGGCTTTTTCATGGAGTCATTATGTTCCCAGACGTCTATCTCTGGACCTGTGAGCTTGGAGCTGCCTCGCAGGCGGTCTCATGGGCTGCTTGTTGAACTTTTCCATGATCTCTCTGATTCGTGACAAGTTGGTCCGGCCGATGGTGAAGTTGCACCTGGTGGCTCCTATCTCGTAGCCAACCTCGCACTTCTTACTCACGAAGCTGTAGCCCTCGGCCCTGGCTGTTACTCTGTACTCTCCGGGGTTCAGCAACCGCCAATAATCACCATCAGCAGCTTTTTTTTTTTTAAAAAGAGAAAGAAAACAGAGAAGACTTTAATATTTTTCACTTTTGGATTTTAGGTTTCAAGAATAGTGTATTGGTCTCTGCAGAGCCGCCTGGGAGATTTGCAAGGCCCTGTGCAAAATGGCAATTTTTTGGGGGGGTTTTTTGGGTCGGATCGGGCCCCAAAAAACCAGAATTTTGCTAATTGGAGAGTTAAAATTGCGCATATAGACATATGCGCAATTTTAACTCTCCAATTAGCAAAATACTGGATACCTTCCCCTGCCTCATCATCATCTCTTGCCTCGACGCGGGGCCTCACGGCTGCTTGAAACCCGGTCGGATCGGTGATTATTGTAACAAATTTATCAAACGAGCCTTTCAGAGAGGCATTAAACTCTTCCATTTTCTTTAGTTTTTTTTCTTTTTTCATCCCCTGATGGAAATTTCCTGATTCTGTCTCGTTCTCTCGACATTGTGTGACAGTTTGTTCCAACTCCACCCGTCTGGATCAGAGCAGCTTGTGTCTGCGCTTGGTCTGACGCAGTTGTATTGAACAACAGACACGCGCATCATTGCACATATATTTATTGATATGCACAGACTAGTAACATTTAGGTCTGTAATGGAACGTTACTGTTGATATTTATAAGGGGAAAAAAAAAAACGGCCCATAGCGCGAGGCCCCTTGGGGCGCACAGTTCGCACACCCCTTGCGGCGGCCCTGGGTCTCTGGTCATGGTTGATATAATGTCTCACCTTCTACTGATTGGGCTACAACCCAGATAACAGGCACATTTAGACATAATTTGGGCTACTTTTGGCATGTATTGCTCCGTTACGACAGTGGAAAAGTATTATGTGAGCCAGATGTGTCCCAAAGTTCATGAACTAGGCCACACTTGGGTTTTGGCATGTGTTGGGTGAGCCAGATGTGGCCTGAATTTCTTAACTCAGATTTGACATGGATATAGCAAGCACGTAGCATGACATAATTTTAATAATGGCGCCTCTCACGCCCAATATAGGCAGTTCTTGTATCTAACACAGAAAGGTTTTAGGGCCAGAGTCACATCAGTGTTCCTCCCTCTCAAGCGGTGTTTTATTGAAAAGCAAAAGACTGGTTTGAAGTTTGACGGTACTGTAGTGTCAAACTAGCACAGGAACTGCTTCGGTGGAAAAGGCCTGTCAGCTGCCAGATATTTAGCATCATCCCGTTTCAGAAGAGCAAATGAATCGTGATGAGCAGTCAAGTTAATGCCTGGGAAAGGGACATTTTCTAAAATATACAGTACTGAGCTGACAATGTGTGTGTACTCCAAATCCCCCCATATGTGATTTATTCACTTCGGCAGTTATGCTGTTAGCAGATCAGTTTTTCTTTTTCTTATACTATTCTGGTTGTCACTCTGCCTACAGTACATCACATGCTTTGTTTCTCTGGCAGGTTCTGTTACGCCCTCTGGTATTGTCCCCTGGAAATCAAAGTCAACTCCAGAGAAACCAGATTATATCTTTGTATTAAATAGGAAAGGTATTAGGATGGCGGGAGCGTACCGCAGTCATGGTTGTTACTATGAACTGAATATAACTTGTGGCTTCACTAAACCACACTGTCATCTTTTGTTTATGACTCTCCATTTGAACTTACATCATAAATGTTAATTTGCTGCATGAGTGACTAATTCTAGCGAAATAAAATTACATTTTGAAGAAAACTCCCTGAGGCTCCTCCAGCTGCTTTGATTTCAATATGACGTCTTAGTCTTAAAACATCTCCCACACATCCCATCCACACTATTACAACAACATTTTGAAGCAAGCACATTAAGTTTTTCACTTGTTACAAGCTACTTAGGAACCATAATGACCAAAATGACCACAAAGATTCAGGTGAAATGCTGTGGGCTACCTGTGCGAACGTCGTGGGTGATGCCCTCCACAGAGATGACAGCATTAGCTATTCCACGACCTTGCAGGTCTCTGACTACACCTTTTATCCCACGATGCACCTGTAAATGACAAAAGGGACAGGTTTTCTCCTTCAGTACCCAATGCATCCATTTAATATGATGCATCTTACAAGATTTGATGCTATGATGTATAATCTGTGACACTGGTTGATCTTCAGGAAAGCATGTTGTAGATATATACTTTTCAACCATATCTAACATCAATATTCAAATAAAAACTGTTCCATTAAAATCTAAACTAGACTTTACAAATGTTGTTTACCATATGTGGCATTATGTATTTTCTCCTGTGATTAAGTGTGATTGCGGGGGCTACTTTGTGTCGGTACCTGCTCCATGAAAACTAGAAGAGACTCGCGATTGTTCTCCCACTCCTCCGGCAGCTCGTTCTCATGAGGGAATTTGTCACAACCCACGTGCATCGACAGTTCAAAGCAGTTGGTGTGCAAATAGCTGAAATCATTCATACCTGCCAAGGAAGAGAGACCCGGTTGGCAAGCATCAACTCAGTGCTCAGAGCTTCCATCTACTGGTCATAATTGTGGTGATTATTAAGGAGGAAATAGATCTGAAGGGCTGCTACTTTTGGCTTTCTTTTTGATTGTTGTTTGTCTTTGGTTAAAAAGAGAATGTTTATAACAGATGTATTATTTATAACAGATGTTCTTTAATGCCCTAAAACAATATGCTAGATCAGGGGTCGGCAACCCGCGGCTCTAGAGCCGCATGCGGCTCTTCAGCGCTGCCCTAGTGGCTCCTGGAGCTTTTTCAAAAATGTTTGACCTTTTTTTTCCTTTTTTTCTTCTTCTTTTTTTCCTTTTTTTTCTCTTTTTTTCTTCCTTTTTCCTTTCCTTTTTAATCGCGACATTTCAACTTTTTTCTCAAAATTTTGACTTTTTTCTCGACATTTCGACTTTTTTCTCAACATTTCGACCTTTTTCTCAACATTTTGACTTTTTTCTCAACATTTCGACCTTTTTCTCAACATTTTGACTTTTTTTTCAACATTTCGACTTTTTTCTCGAGATTGTACTTCAACATTAATCTCGACATTTTGACCTTTTTCTCGAATTTTCGACTTTTTTCTTGATATTTCAACTTTTTTCTCGACATTTCAACTTTTTTCTCGAAGTGCATAATGAAAAAAAAAATCTTCCCCCAGTTATAACTAATATAGCTACATGCAGCATGTGTTGCCTTCATTCTAAGGCTTATACAAGACTTTTCATTTTTTGTGGCTCAATACATATTTGTATTTTGTGTTTTTGGTCTAATATGGCTCTTTCAACATTTTGGGTTGCCGACCCCTGTGCTAGATGATACCTGAGCATGGAAATCCCACATAACATTGAAAAAAAACCATTATGACAAATATGGACACTAACTGCCAGCTGCAGTGTGCCAGGACGCTCCATTGATGGTTCCATCCTCCTTGGCAAAGTCTTCTGTGTGACAGACGCGTCGGCTAGCGTCAGTCATCAGACGGTGGGTGGATGCATAGGAGAAGGCCAGCCAGCGAAAGACGTGGTCATCCGGGGTGGGAGTCTGCTCCCTGGTCATCCCCATGGAGCGGGTTCTGTCATACGGGAAGGTCACCACCAGCTCCCCTCCCTGGAGGTTACCACCCAGCACAAAGGGAATTTTCTCCATCCATGCTATCAAAGATCGCGTCTCCAAGGCAACCTGCAGCAAGGGCACACACAAGCAGCCTGGATAATGTAATTAATGCAATTATCTCAGCTGTGTGATTGCTTAATTAACTCCCTCATGCTAAAAACAGTAACTCGAGTCTCTCAAATATTTATTCTGAAATTAAATAAAACAGCTCACATCCAGGAATTTGTGTTTGACTCTCATAAGTGGGGATTGCCTCAGCTGTAGGGGCTTGTACAATAAAACATGCCCTCTTATCTTTCAATATTAGTTGGACCAGTCAATGGGATAAGTGAGGATAGCTTTCATAGCTTTGTGAGCACAGATGGGAATCCCAGCACTGCAGCTGCGGGAGCTATTCTGGAGGCTCAGTGTGACTCACCCGTGGGTTTCACTTATGTCAAAATACTCGTGAGGGTGAGCTTTTAATAGATTGCGGGGTGTATTTTGGCTCACAGCCGCTTCGTCATACATAGCAAATGCATCCGCTTCTAACAAAATAGACAGTGCTGATGCACCCTCGTGACTGCTTTACCCTTTTCAAATGCCTGACGGTCTAAACAGTGATATTTGTTTGTTGCTATTGAAGGGTTGCAGGGCAAAAAGCAATGCCATACTTCCATCACCTAAGGGTGAGGTCACAGGAAACTAAATGGTAATCATATACAAGTGCACCACATGCATGATAAAAATGTACTCTCTTGCAAGCAAAGACGGCTGAGAAAAAAACTTTAAAAAGCATTTTTCAGCCAAAGAACCAGGTTTTGACCTGAGAAAAAAGAGGAGAGCCCACACCTTTTTGTTCCTGAGGTAGGAAAAGCGACTTTAGCACTTTGTGTTGAAGTGCAAAATATAAAAATAATTCCTTAGTTTTTACAAAAGCGATGCTGATTCTGCAGAACCTGCAGTTCTGATCACCACACCACATCCCCCCCATTAAAAGGGAACGGACAGGAACACTGAAGATGTTGCAAATGCTTACACGTGACTGAGGGGTGAGTCACTGCATAAAGCTCGCCCCCCTCACCTGTTGAAATTTGTTAAGTATGTGTTGTAACTAGGGGTGTAACGATACACTAATCTCACGATACGGTACGATATTATAGCAGTATTTTTTTAACAACCTTGAATGAGGAACATATGACTGGACAAAATTGTCTTTTATTTGAAAGACACAAAATACAAAACAATGCTGTGCGTTTGCCCAATTGTTACAGTTTGTAATGCTTTATAACTGTTTACGTTTTAAAGAGAAAGCCAGGCCAACCATTTTCCACAAACTGAACTAAAAGTAAATGTCAGGTTTGCATTATGCATCTTCAGTTTCATACAAGTACAAATATTTTGCCACAAACTGAATAGTTTCTCTCATGTATGATTTGACTTTTTTCTTTTCCAGAAATTTAACAACTAAAATTAAATAAATAAATAAAAGTAAATAAATACATACAATTTTACATCATAAAAAAGATTGATTCATGCTCACCTTATTGTAGTGTAAGAGGAGATTTATTTTTGTTAAGAAGGTTATTTTGGTAATTCAGGGTTCATTATTTTATAAATATATTCTTTATATTCTGATGTAAATCAGGGACTATAATGACACTAATCAGTTTATCTGTAGTGATTAGTATGTTTTAGATTGGGCGGAGTGATACGCCACAGTACGGCACTAGGTGCTGTGTTGATGTTCTAAAATCCTACACTGTTGAGGGACATTAAAGTACACTGGAAACCAGCAGAAGTTGTCCCGGTGTTTATCCTACTCACGACCCGAAAAGGGTTTAATTTAATAAGGTAAGGCTTAACTCTACACCAGACTTACATAAGTAAAGGTTCAGAGCTCAAAACGGGACCACAAAACGGTACTAGTTTCTTCTGAGCGGAGTAAGATTTTGGTCCGCGCGGTCGCGGCCGCGGTCGGACGTGCGTTACTAGTCAACAGAATAGATTAATATTAATAACCCAATATCGCAATACACTTTGTCACCTCCACGACACGTATCGTGACGTTTTTGTATCGCGAAATTTCGTGGCACGATATATTGTTACACCCCTAGTTGTAACGGTAAAAATGGCTTTGAATGGGAGGAATAACCGATCTATTTCAAGAGAGAATTTTTGCAAACTGAATGTGTATGGCTTACCAGGCTAATACCAGACATTATCAAATATCAGACTCACAGAGGCATTCTTAGCTTGATACCACTCTGGGATGGGCACGTAGTGGTTGAACATTTTGCGAGGAATCCACTTCTTGGCCTCAGCCTCCCACAGAATGGTGTTGAGATCAGGGAAGTTGTGGTGAATGTCTATTCCATCATTGCTCCATCGACCCAGAGACCAGCCGCCGAGCTCTGAACCCTGTGAGAAAGAGTAACATAACAAGTTGGAAATTCAGAGAAATTTGTGGTCAAGGTGACAAGTGTGGACTTGTGCTCATCCCACAGAGTTTAGGAGAGGAATCAATCTCAGATGCAGGTTGTGTGTGTGGTCGGAATCTACCTTTTATGTTCTGTTTACAGGTAATGGTTTTGCTAGCATTTGATTTATTCCACAATGAGAGGAGCCAGTTGAGGGGGTTCAGGCATATAGTTAGGTTGTCTCCCGGACATCTGCCCAGGGAAGTGTGTTGGGATGTCCAGTACTCGAGTTGTAAAAAAAAATCAGGGGGGATGGTGGATTTTATCATATGGGGACAGATAATTTGTGCTGATTACAAATAATATAATAACAAATAATAGCACTGACCAAAACAGCTGCAGAAATACTGCAGGAATGACATAGCAGCAGTTAAATGCAGCCTTCTGTAAGCATTAAATACCCACTGGGCTTACATCAAATACATCAAAACACAACAATAAAAACAGTTTTCTGAACTTATCAATATGACTCTGTCCTTCACAGGATAAGTAAAATGGATCACTGCAAAAACTCAAAATCTTAACAAGAATATTTGTCTTATTTCTAGTTAAAATGTCTACTTTTAGTAAAAAAATCTCATTACACTTAAAACAAGACTCATCACTGGAAAAAACAACAATTTTCACCTGTTTCAAGTAGATTTTCACTTGAAATAAGTAGAAAAATCTGCCAGTGCAACAAGATTTTTTTGCTTGTAATGAGAAGATAAATCTTGTACCACCATTTTCCTACTCATTTCAAGTGAAAATTTACCTGAAACAGGTGAAAATTGTCACATTTTTCTGGTGTTATTTTTCTGGTGATGACTCTAAGTGTTGAAGTAATACAGTATTCAAAGTTACAGTAATGCAGTAATACCACATTCATTGATGAAATTACATAAGGGATGGAAAGGGGGGATGGTTTTGACCGTTTTTATTTCAGGGGGGATGCCATCCCCCCTCATCCCACCTCAACTCCAGTACTTGGGATGTCCAACTAAAAGGAGCCCCTGGGCAGACCCAGCACACACCGGAGAGATTATACCTCTCGGCTTGCTTAAGAACTCTTGATTGGTTAGGGAAGGTGGCCGGAGACACGGGGGTCCAGACCTAAGCTGCCACTCTACAACATACACCTAGATACACAGTAGTTAATGGAGAGATGAGGATTGATTTACAGAACATCTGTAACAAAACTCCTTTGTGCATTACAGGTAAAGGTCAGCAGTCTGCTTGTTACATGTTAGGGGTTTTGTTAGACGGATAGATTTCATGACAAAATTAGAGAAACATTAACAGATGTTTTTTTTGGATGAAGACATTTGTAAAAGGTTGTTCCAAATCTATTCTCTTCAGACCAACATTTTAAAATACAAAAAAACGATGGCTGTACGTTATAGCTGATTCTTTGGTAGAGCACAGCGATTCTCACTGACACCAAACCAAAAGCCTTTTAAGAATGACAAAGGACATTAGCAATGTTTAGCTCAGCAGTTTCCCCTCTAGGCGCAGAGGTGAAGTAGCTTTAATTGTTACTTTTGTTTATCCACTTTTGTTTCGTCTCTTGGTCAGTCACTGTTTCAATATTCCTCCTTCTATTACTTTGTTGGGTCTTTTTCACCGCCTCTCCCATGATGTCCAGTGTAACGCTGCAAGGTTTCTTTATCATTGTTGATGTTTTCACTTTGTGCTGTGAAGTGATGCACAGTTGTTGCAAGAAACCACCAGGAAAGAAATCAAAAGTTACTCTGTTTTTGCCAATAATAGGGACAAGATCGCTGGAGCTGGACAACGCTTCCTGAAAGTAAGCAAATATGCCTTCAAATAAAACCAATACTGATAGCCTTACACGAAAATAAATCCCTTTGTGCTGCTTTAACTTAGAATTATATTTACTAGCTATACTCCCCAACCCATGTCTGGTGGTAGTAGCTATATGGAGCAGCACGTACTGTACATCACTGTAGGTGAATTATATAGAGGACATAAAAAAGAGCTTAAAGCTGCTTTGACCCCTATATATACTAATTGATACTCAGAACATCAGAGAAACAGATCATATGTTCATAAGGACACAGATCTATCTTTTATCTCATCTGAGTCCGGATTTACACTAAATTTGGAGTGAAACATGTTGTTAGCTGCGTTCACAGATCAGGTCACCCAACTGGAGGACCATGATTTATAGCAGACATGTACTCACTCTTCATCCCTCTGACTTGTCTTTATCTATTCATGTTTCATTAAAAGGGGGCCTTTCATCTCGGCCTGCGACTGATGTAAGCCACATGTGTTTCAGCGGTAAATAACAGGCGACCCATGTATGGACATTTTCCAGCATCCATCTGCATTACACACACTTTTTACAAAAAGACATGCCAATTAAGCAGATATAGTGCTGTTTTCACCACAGGCCAGCTCATGATATGAGGTCACTAATGGCCGTCTTGCAGACCTACCACTTCAAAGGCTTTCTCGTACCCATCAGGGTTGACTGATGGCAGGAGATGGATTCTGGTCTCTTCTACGAGGTGACGTATCCGCTGGTTACCGGACAGATACTCCAGACACATGAACTGCATCAGCAGGAGTAACAGCTCCCGTCCTAGCACCTCGTTACCATGGGAACCCGCTGTGTAACGAAACTCTGGTTCACCTTGTCAACGAGATAACATGAAAACATGTAGGGAAGGAATAAATATGCAATTATTTCAGTTAATTTACTTAATGATCAACTTGCAATAAACATTTACTCACCAACTTCATGATCTCCCGGGTTGTCAGAGATCTCTATGGCATACAGCTTGAGGCCGCTCTGGGATTTTCCGATGTTATATATCCGAGTGATGTTGGGGCACATTTCATTAACCACCTTCATTAGCTGTGAAGATTGAATACTGTCATTACTAAAGGTTGAACTTATTTAATCTAGCTCATCTACCGTTGGATAATTTGATCTACCAATAGCCTATAACATTTCAGTCGGTCAGCTCTCACAGTGAAAACCTCAAAGGCTTTCTTAATGATAAAACACTTGACTTTTATTATCACGTAGGCTCCGGCTGAATCAATCCCCATTTATCAGGCTTACTTAGAGATATTGGGAGCGACGAACATAACTTAACCCAATAACCATCGAATGGGAGTTTATAGGAGGAAGCTCCTTGAATGGACCTATCAACAAGATAAAGTAATAGGAATAAACCATGCAGAGCAGAGAGAGCAAGCTTAAGATGCTGGCTGAGATGTCTGCCTGAACTAGCTCCTCATTTTATAAGACCGTGTGTGGACTGTGTCATTGGTGTCCTCTAAAAGCCAATTGTCATGATTAAAAAGTCAGCTTTTATGATTTCAAGACGGGAAAAAAGAGAAATATAATCTATTCAGTGTGAGAAGCACAAGAAGGAGCATAATTAATAAAAGCAAACCTGATCTTTCAGTTTAACCCAAGTTGATCATTTGGGGATGTGAGCTTTTCCACTGGTCATAAACGGTGGAAGGAAGGGAAATCTAAGAAGTACTCATAAACTGTACAATGGACATTTTTAAGCATGGTAAAAGTACCTTTAATTTATACTTTGGACTCTTGCTTTCTTCTATTGGGTTTAGTTTTAAATTGTTTCCTCTACTTGTTTTGTTTTTAACTCGACTTTGTGTTTTATTTTGAAAAGTGCTTTTCCTTGTACTTGAGTTTCAGTTTGATCTTTATTCTGTCAGGATCGTTACGACCTGTGTCTCATCAGCTACTCTCCTTGTATAAAAATATAGAAAAATGACTTTATTGTTAATGACTCTTACATCTCAATCACCTTCATTTGGGTCCTAACCCCCTAAAATGTGACAATAAATTAGACCAATTAGACCCCTCCTTCCCCATCCATAGCGAAACTGAAATGTGTAAGCCTTCAGCTCCTTTACCAAAAAAAGTGATGTCGTGTTTATGAATATTAGGTGTTGTTAATTGTAGTCTCCAAATGTTTATAGGTTGAAACTGAAAAAAAGCAACAAAAAAAATGCTTTATGTCATTGGAAATGTGAAAAGGCAATATCAAGGCTTGTTTAGTTTCACTCTAACTAGCGTGGGTGGCTGAACAGAAGCAGCAAGCATTTATGACGGCAGGTTTATAAAAGCTGCTTAAAATTAAGAAAATTTAAAAAAAAAGTTCCTCTAGCCTGTTCCCCCCGACGACAGCAGCTGGATGCACCAGTTCATGTGTGGAAAAAAGTTACTCAAGTGCTGTCAGGGTATTTTCTTTCAACTGTTTCTCAAACAAGAAGCCCTAAAGCCAATATGTGAAAACTCCAAGTACGTTTTGTCAACAAAGTATTTGATTTATAACAACTTCAAAATACATATACAACAATGCATATGTGCTACCAACGTGAGCAACACCCGCAACAAAATGCAACAGAACGCAAGATCCATTTTCACCAACCCAACATAGTGGGTATCAAATGAAACTACAAAAGCTACACTTTCAGATGATACTGAACATAATCTTTTCTGGGCCGACCACTTCATACTAATCTCAAAACAAACTGAAAGCCAAAATTCGCATTTCACAGCCCGCACATCATGTACTAGTGGAAAAGCGCCACAAGTGCCCAAATGGAGAGTCCGCCTGGTACTATCCACACTAAAACCTTTATAAAATCTATGTGCTTTAAGCTATTCTCATTCTCTCTCACTTGGTACAGTTGTAGTCAAGGAGTTGTTGAATCGGGCAGTGGTATCTTTATAATTATATGCATTGCTATCATGGTGATTTCTACTGATTTCTTTTTCTTTGGTTTATCACAATTTTCTCAGGCATGTGAACATTCACAATTTTTCTGACACTGGAAATGTATGCTGTGGGGTCGTAGATATCCATTGAGACCAAGACTATGCATATTGTCCTTATAATGGTGGAGATATTGTTGATTTAATTTGGATAGGCCTGTTCAGGCGAAATCCACCTCCAAAATCCCTAGGGGTGAACAGACTAGCATCATCTACCATATGGGCATATGCAGTGATACAAATAAGACAGCTGCAAGAAGCTAACCAGCTGCTCAGCGAAGTAACTGCATCGACACCACAAATCTGTGTTTGTGGCTGTTCAAGCTGTCGCTCAAGTCATTAACCAGTCAGGTGTGATGTGATGTGGATCGAACTTGACTTGTCTAATCAACTTAATCGTTCAGCAAATGTCAGGCTCTGTCAACGGAGCAAAGGATTACAGGACAGGGGTGACATTCCTGCTCACTCTTTAATAATGTCCAGCATTCCTCTGATCACTGTACCTAGACTGTATTATCGCCAGAATCAATGCAGCACCTCCTGTCTCCTAAGACTGAATCTCTTAACATATCCAGACTGCAACTTCTTTGCAACATAACAGTATTTTCTTTCTTCATAGACACATAATTGTATAGGAGAACTGATCTGTGCATGTTGGGATGCTGTTTAAAATGTAAACAAAAACAGAATGCAGATCAGAAGAGACCACATAAAATGCTGTATATGAAAATGATGGGCTAATATTGAATTGGATGGAGGAATGCATCTTTAAAAAATAGTTAGTAGTTAGTTCTGTAACATGATTGAGTATTTAAAAAAAGCATTTTAAAGTATCTCAGAAGTAGGTTCACCAAGGTCAAATGAGATTCTAAATATCTAGAGTTCATAATATCTTCAAAACATTCAGAAAAGGCCTTTCTGTGTGGAGTTTGCATGTTCTCCCCGTGTTCCCTTGGGTAGCTAATGTGAGCTACCCTCACAAAAACATGCAACAATCCCTGAGAAATCCCTGTGCACATCAGACAAAGTCAGATATCAATATTGAATGCCAGTTCTTCAGGAAATCTTCAAAGTGGAAAACTGTCATGTGGTGAGTTGAATCAAAATTTGAATTTCTTTTTTTGGAAACCATGGATACCATGTCCTGCAGTCTAAAGGGAAGGGGGTCTTTCCTGCTTGTTATAAAGACAAAATCCTCCATCATGGATGGTATAGGAGTTGGGAATGGCTATAGAATGGGCAGCTTGCACATCTGGAGCTGTAACATGAAGGATGAAAGGTGTATATACAGGTTTTAGAGGAACATATACCCATCCAGACATCTTTTTTAGTGAAAGCCTTGCATCTTTCAGAAGGAAAATGCTGACCCACATACTGCAATTACAAAACCATGGGTTCATATACCTGAACCCGGGTGCTTAACTTGCCTGCCGTCCATAACTTTCACTGAATTTCACTGAAATAATCTGGGATATAAACAAAAAGAAAATACAACAAAGAAGACCCAGAACTGTTGAGGTGTTTGATCCCATATCAGAGAAGAATAGGATAACATTCCTCCTCCAAAACACATGTGATTATTTCTGTTTTTATTTAAATTATACAAATTGCCCAAACCTTATCAGAATTACAATTGTACTAAATGCGGATGATTTAATTAAAGATGTGGTTTCTTGGCAACAATGAACTACAATGAGAATATTTTCCGTTTAATATTTTCCTCTTTGAAGAATGTGGGAAATGTTCTTATTCTGTCATCATTTTTGGAAATGCAGTATTCCCAAGACTCCTTCAGATGTGATCTGCAGTAAGAAAAGTTCAAATCTTAAGCAATATAATTGGGGGAAATCTTTTCCACTCTATTGCTCTCATGGGGTGTGTACTTTACTCAAGAAGCCACAATGGGCTGCCTCCCCCTGAAAGTTCCAGCACAGCACTTATTAAAATCTGCTGCCTGTGAAGGAGAGATTTGCTACCTGGTGCCTACATATAGAAGCAAAATGTCAAGTGTGAAAAAGCTTTTGAAAAGGAGTTTTAAAAATAGCTCTTACTTTCTTTTTCAAGTTGCATTGAGGCCAACTACCCTGTGTGAAACACATTAGCCTCAGAGATAAAGAAGGAACAGAAACATGAACCATTAATTCACTTTTATATTCCCGCTGTGCAATTTGAGACTGTCAAACAAGAAAAAGCTGCTGCTGTAAAATGGCCCCATTAACTGAAGAATGTCTAATCGCGGACAAGTCACCTAGCAGCTCGGCATACCACTGTTTGGCACAGAGAGATACTTACATTACAGAAGATTACAATTCAGAACTTGCACCCTTCCAGTCACTCAGGTGTGGTGTGCACAATGACAAATACAGCTGTCCTCTTTCTCAGTACAAACAGCCCTCTGCTCATGACAGCTATATGAATAAGTAATGACACAACCCAGAAGACACTTTATGCATTTTCATGCTGCCTGAAGCGCTCGGTTCATTTGTTTTACTGTACTCTTTGCTCTTGCAGTGGACACAGTTTGACTGACACTGGCTCCCAGTGACACGGTGGTTTAATCGGTTCATGCTCTGGTCTCTCTGAGATATGAGTCCTAAGAAGAAGAAGACGTCTGTTTCTGTTCACTCTGACTCACCTGCCTCATTTCTTTGTAGCTGTGATGCCTGAAGTCCAAGTCATCGGTAGTAATGACTTCATTGCGTCTGTGGTAATAGTTGTTTGGATCTGGAATCAAACTAGATTCAGTTAATGATATTTAGAGAAACAAAGATACGTTTTTGCTTTTTTTTTTAAATTGCATTTTTTTATTTGGAATGACAACTATAGACATAAATTATAAGTTATGAGATAACTCTCAAGGCTGTGCTTAATCTAACAAGAACACTTTTTTTATTTTATGCCAAATAGCCTGTGAGAGATTTGCTTTTGAGGTTTCCATGACAGTCCTGACACAAAGGAAGCTACAATTTGATTTATAGATTGCACTCTTGGCAGTCAGCAATTACTCATTAATAACTCAACTTTCCCAGAAACGTTGTCCCAGTTATTGTACACAACATCCTTAGAGATTGCTAAGCCAAACTTTCTTCTGTGCCAAACTTCCTTATAAAACAAAAAAAATAACCCTGCATTTTTCATTGCGCTGCAAATGTTATGACATGAACCACTGGTTGGTGTGTCTGCTTTGTTCAGACAAGCCTGTCACCTGGCAAAGGACAGCCCAGGATCTCCACCCTCATACAGATGCTGCCGCTGTGAAACCAGGACCGAGGGTTTACTCGAATGTATCGGGCAACCACAGGCGTTAGGAAGATGTTCCGCATGGGAATCTCTTTCTCCCTGTTGCCGGGGAATATCTACTGAGGCAAGCACATATTAAATACAGTGTTAAGAGCAGAAGAACAGAAGACAGTGGTTCTTGTTTAACGGCTGTAAAACAAGCAAATGTAATAACTTATTCATCCATTATCCTTTATCAAATGTTCACATGCACTCTTAAAAATTACTCCAATTAGGATGTTAAATGGGATATATGATGGAAGACATCACACATCACACAGAACCAGATTTGATTGATGAACAGGGAGACAAACACATACCTGGCCAGATCAACACCCCCCCACCTCCTTTATACCCCTCACATAGACACAGGAACAACTTTGACAAAACTGTCAACAGAAATGGACATCAACTGTTGCAGTTGTGTCGCAAACTGGGTCTGTACATAGTCAACGGTCGGCTTCGAGGGGACTCCTTTGGTCTCTACACACACAGCTCTCCTCTTGGTAACAGCACTGTGGACTATAGTATCACAGACCTAGACCCCCTCTATCTAAGAGCATTCACTGTCAGCCCCCTAACACCTCTATCTGATCACAGCAAAATCACCCTGTACATTAGTAAGACCGCAACAGACCCCGATGCAGCAGAGCCCAATAAAGTCAACCGCTCCAAACAACCCTATAGATGGACAAGTAATAGCAAAGATAACTACCAGAAAGCAATTGGGCATCCAACAATCCAAATTAAGTTGGACCATTTTCTCTCCACCACTTATCCCCACAGTAACGACGGCATCAATCAGGCTGTTGAGGATATTAATGACATATTCGATAACGCAGCATTTCTATCATATCTGAACAAATCGCTGAAGCACAATTCAAACCAATCAGCTAATGAAAAGTGGTTTGACTCTGACTGCAAGTGTCTGAGAAAAACAGTCCGAAAACTCTCTAATGAAAAACACCGGCACCCTGACAACCATGAGCTCCGCCTCCAGTTTTGGGAAACACTAAAGTTATATAGGAAAACACTGAGCACTAAAAAGAAGCAACATGAACAACACCAACTTGAAGAAATTGAAGAGTCCATCGACTCAAATACGTTTTGGAAAAAATGGCATTCATTCAACAAACCAAACAAGGAAAAATTGGCTATTCAAAATGGTGAAATTTGGAAGAGACACTTTGAAAATCTGTACAATTCAATCAAACTGGATTCAGCCCCAAATAATCTGCTCAACAAACTTGAAACCTTGGAATCAGTAGTTAAAGACAACCAAAATCCTTTAGATTATGAAATCAGTGAAGGGGAGCTGCTACTGAAGATCCAGGCCCTGCAGCCAAGGAAGGCCAGTGGTTCTGATCGCATCTTAAGGCCCTGACACACCAAGCCGATTTTCGGCCGTCGGGCCGTCGATGAGCGTCGGTGCGCGTCTGTCGGCATCGTTTTCCCGGTGTGTCCCACACGTCGCCACAGGTCGGCCTCCCGTCGGCCTCCCGTCGGGAGCTTTTCAGCCGATTCGACATGTCGAATCGGCGCCGGGACGTCGGTCAACAGCTCACTCTGTGATTGGCTGTTCCCAGAATTTCCCAGAATGCTTTTCGTCGTCATTTGCGGACTGAATAAAAAAAAAAACATGGCGGACATTTCTTATTTTTTTGTGAATAAAATCAATATTTTGAGTTAGTTTCTGCATAAAAATGCGTTTTGATTACATTTCTAGCGAGAAATATATATTTTACTTTCATAATATTCACTCAGTGAATGTATATAATCACTCGCTTTCCCGTTGTTGCGAAGTCTTTTTCAAACCTCGCCAGAATAAAGGCTGATTTATGGTTCTGCGTTACACCAACGCAGAGCCTACAGCGTAGGTTACGCGGCGACTGGCGCCGTACGCCGTACCCTACGCCGTACCCTATGCTGTACCCTACGCCGTAGGCTCTGCGTCGATTTAACGCGGAACCATAAATCAGCTCCGGAGCAGGCAGGCAGAAAATCCCGAAATTTTCGGAGCAAATTTCTTAACAGGCGTAGCTACAACTGTTAGATTTCATCTATTAAACCAACATTTATCTTCCTAAATGATTTATTTCAGCCAGCGGTAATTCTCCACAGAGCTGCAGATGGTTGTGCCGTCTGGTCGCTGCTGTTTTGTATTGCACTTGTGTTCTCCCAATAAAGCTTTGAAAAAAAAGCGCTGTCCTCCTCCTTGAGCCCCTGAATACAGACTACCGCTGCCTGCTGGTATGGAGGGGAATTACCTCTCATGCATGCGCAGAACGTACGTGCTAGTTCGCCGTCGGGTGTCGTATCTGCGGTGTGTCTAGTGAGCCCGACACAGCCCGACACAGGCGACGCGAGCCGACACAGCAGTCGGCCGAAAGCGGGCGACGTCGGGTTGGTGTGTCCTGGGTTTAAATGAAATGCTCAAGTTCAGCAGGCATAAAATCAAGAATGCCATATTGAAATTATTCAATCTCATTTTGAACATTGGACATTTTCCTAACACCTGGAGCCAAGGGATTATCACGCCAATCTATAAAATTGGAAACAAATTATGAGCCAGACAATTACAGAGGTATATGTGTCAGCAGCAACCTGGGGAAATTATTCTGCAGCATCTTAAACAGCCATCTGCAAGACTTCCTCAGTGAGCATAATGTCCTGAGCAAGAGTCAGATTGGATTTACACCACAACACAGAACCACTGACCACATCTACACCCTCCACACACTCATTCAGAAACACGTCCACCACAACAAAAACACAATCTTGTCTTGTTTCGTAGATTTCAAGAAAGCATTTGACTCAATTTGGCGTCATGGCCTGTTTCTGAAATTACTGGAAAAGGGTATTGGAGGAAAAATCTACGACATTATTAAGACAATGTACATAAAGGACAGCCCTCACACAATCCGGCCCAACCAGATTATAGCTAAAGAAAAAGACAATTACATTAACTATTGGACATCTTCCACAAAAACCCAAAGCAAACTGCAATTCTATTTGGCTCTAAAAAGACAATATACAATGGCGACCTATCTGACCAGCGTGACTGATCAGACACTTAGAAAGACTTTGACCATGTACAGACTCAGTGATCACAGCTTGGCCATAGAGACGGGTCGGCACAGGCAGACCTGGCAGCCCAGAGAGGACCGGCTGTGTGGGCTCTGTCCACACAGACAGCTGGAGACAGAACAACACTTCCTGTTAGAGTATGAACAATACAAAGACATTAGATCTAAGTTCTTTCCCAAAATTAAACAACAAGTCCAGGATTTTGATTCCCTCTCAGATCAGGACAAAATCCAACATTTAATTGGAGAAAAAAAAGGAAAGTGCTTTAGAAGCAGCTAAATACATCAGCACATGTCATAGATGGAGAGAAACACAACCAGACAACACAGTCTCCTTATCCTTATACAGTCTCCCTGCCTATTCATGTAAAATAGTTCTGTATATATATATATATATATATATATATATATATATATATATATATATAGTATGCATGTGTTAGATATTTGGTGTTGGGTATTTGTTGTAGTTGTATTGGTGTTTCGTTTGTTGATTGTGTCGTGATTTATTGTATGTACATGTATGCTTTCGGCAACAATGGTTACCATTCATGCCAATAAAGCCAATTTGAATTGAAAAAATTGACATATTTTTTTTCTGAGCATAAGAGACTCTCAATCTGATAATATGTCCGTCAGTGAGGGATTCAGATTTGAAAGATTCTGTGACATCACAGACCCAAACCAGAGAAGCGCCCAACCCTCTAATCTTCATCTACACTCAAAATTTATATCATGTTGCATTTTCTGTGCCAGAAGTGGCTGACTAGCCCCCTAAAAACAGCTGCTATGCCTGAAAAGGGACTGTTCACCATATGTTTGTGGTCTTTTGATGCAGACAGCTCATTTAACCTGGCCAACCATATCCCAGCATTCTTCCAAGATTTTCTCTTCTCTTCTGAAATGGGTCTGGTATCTTGTCCATTCAAGGCCATTTCCACCAGTACCTAGCCAATCGCAGTGGGGCAGGGTTGAGCTTTATGCTGTGATTCATGCAGGGCCGTTCAAATGCCACAATTCAAAACAATGAAGGTGTCCAGATTGGCTAACATCAGTTTGGATCTATAACTTTGTACTGAAAAACTGATAATAGTCTTTCACCTGCTCCTCCCCATAGTATTTTGGTCGTAGCTCCGCTATGGTTCGTTTGTATGATTGGTTCAATGAGGTACCTGTTCCCTGGAAGCCAAACTCAAAATTAGAAAAAACACACCTCCATAATTATCAAAGAAGTTGTGTCTAAGGGCACAATCCTTTAACACGTGTCAAGAAAGAAAACCCTTATGCTTGATGTGAAAACTGCACGTGACAATGATGAAAACATGAATTGAAATAATGGGTTTTCTCGGGTTGGAATGCATATCCATCCACCTGCACAGTGTCATTAGACTTTGAAACCCCCCCCCAGGAGTTCTTTGTAAATTATAACAGCCACAGCTGGAGTTCTTCTCTGCACTCCTCTGGCATTCTTAAAGACCAATAGAGCTGTTTGACATTTGGCACAAAGGGTGGGCGGTTGGCTGAGGGGGCAGCATATAACAGTGAGTTTAAATTACTGTCGGGGTATAATCATCCACACAGATAGCAACATCAGCAGACATAGGAGTGTACAGTTAAACAAAACTTCATTAACCCGAGGTTGGAAGCGTTATGATTTACAGCCAAAGGTATCAGCCACCACTGCAGTTACAGTATGGTATGGCTGTGTTTGGTTTCTGTTTATTCAATTACATCAAGTGCCCAAGTAGAAATCTGAAAAAAAAAACGAGAAAAAAAACAGACCCATATCTTACAGCAAGCCAGGACGAGTTCCCATCTGCTGGAAGATCAGCAGTATTTACATCCTTACAGCTCATTAAGCTTTGAAAAAAGCAGCCATATAAGCCTTCATCTGCAATCGCTCTCAAGCAAAATTCATGTTTCTATTAGGTTTTAGTAACACAGAGGATGACTCCGTATGTTGCTAGCTAAAAAAGAGAAAGAAAAGTGCTCTGCAATTGACAATAATTACATCTGACATGATCAGAGGATTAATTTTAAATGTCATGATTGTTACTCACCATGTCTTCTGAGCCATTCTTAAGAGTTACCCAGGTGTGACTGTCATTGCTCACCATAACCTTGTATGAGGTCACCCAATCGCTCCTGTTAACATTAAAGTAAGGGGAGAAAGGGACAAAGTAATTTACCGTCAGGCTGAATTCGATGCATACAGAGCACCAAGGAGACTTTGAGGAAGCCACTTGGTTCACATCCAAATGCATTTAAAGTCTCCAAGGGTGAAAAGCCACTTACAAATGATACAAATTAATATGATACGTTTTTAATTTATTGCATTTACTGCAGAGAAATGGAGGAAAATGTTATGGGAACACTTTGAAAAGTACCCAAAAGCTACACAAAGACTTACATACCGGTAATTATATATTTTCATGTCGTGGTAGAACGTAAATAAATATCTACACTTCAGGCATTTTCATTCTCTCTCTCTCTCTCTCTCTCTCTCTCTCTCTCTCTCTCTCTCTCTCTCTCTCTCTCTCTCTCTCTCTCTCTCTCTCTCTCTCTCCCCCTCTCTCTATTTCTTCAGGCAAAGATCAGTGATTGTAGTTCGGGGAATCTGGGACAGATTGTGATGTAGAATAAGGCTGACAGCCGTCACTTGTAGGACCATATAGGAATGAGATGTCAGTGATCTGGATGAATGCTAGTAATTTTTACACCTTGCCGGTTTTACATCGTGTATTTGCATGGACAAGGTCAGGTAACAGTTAGTCTTGCAACACTGACCATGTTACACGGACAGCGATCCAGCAAATATTTGTATGTGCGTTCCATCTGATATGTTAGTGGACTAAATAATGGCACGATGGATTTTTGGGCTTAAGCGTGGTGATCCCTTATGAACTGCTCACAGTGCAAATGTTGACTGGATGGGCAACATTTGCTGAGGTTTAAATCCATCTAGCCACTTGCATTTTGGTTGTGGCCTTTCAAAAGGAGTCTCATTTGTGCACATTTAAAGGCATCACTTGCGTCTCCTTTATGAAGAAAATAGGATACTTCATCAGTTTTGCCGTGTTAAAAATAATTTACACACAGAACAAGCGCTGGCCATGATGAAGGAAAAAAAGGGCACTAACATGAAGTCACATGAAGCCCATTATCAGTTTTTTTAAACATAAATGGAGCTTATGTAAAGATAACTCACTCAATGCAGGTTTGACGTTCATCATGAAAAAATGTTTAAGATTTCGGTTTTAGCCTAACAAAATATGATATGGAAGTCACTCTGAATAAGAAATCGTCTAAAAAAAAAAGAAGAGAGACGAGTAAAATATAAATAAAAAAGTACTTTATTGGCCCATAGAGGTAAAGCATCAATCAGGTAAATGTCCTTGAGAATTCACTAATGGCTTGATGTCCTATCATACCAGTAAGAGTTATATATGCAGATTGTGCAGAACATAGGCTGGCAATGACTCCCGTGCCCCCGGATAAAGACATCAGTGCTGAGTTGGTCCACACTGGTTTGAATTCCCAGCTCTGCTAATTAAAGCTCTGTTGCAGACTGGAGCCCCTGAGTGGGCACCGCAGACAGTTACATGCCCTGCACAGCTAATTGCAGAGGAATCCTGCCTCAGGCTTCAGTGTCTCCTGAAACTTAAAATAGTGATGGTCTTGAAGGGCAAATAACAAATACAGCTTATTAGAAAAAGTAATAACATCCTTCCTTCTTACAAATTATACAGCAGTGTCCAAAAGCTTGTATCACCTGTATTCCAATTAAGAAGCAAAAGGCCAAAGGCTGTCAAATATTATTCCAGCGCAAACTCATGGGATATAAATGAAAAGGAAAAAATGGGCACAAAAGCAGTTATTACCATTTTTATTAAAAAGATGGAGAGGCTGCGAGGCCATCACACATATCTCTTTTCCACCAAAATGGTTCCAGTACTGCTTCAGAGCCAGAGCCCAACTTAAAACCAGTTCTTCACTTTTTGACATGTCAGAGGCGAAGAGCAGAGATATGGTGACTAGTGAGGGAAGGGCCAGTTCTTTTCTCTGAGCCAAATTACTTGATAAGTTAATTAAAAAGATTTATTAAAAAGATTAGTTCACTGAATCGTTGAGTACTTGATTGGCGTTGTGACTACATATCCAACTCACTAAACTGAAACACAGATTAACGGTTCAAAATTTGGATCACGGTCCCCAGTAATCCCTGTTTGTTGAGAAAGTTTAAAAGAGCAGAGAGTTTTAAGGTGTGTTTTGTTTATGGGGCTATATAAGTATAATAATCTTCCTCTGAATAGGTTAGCCACTAATCTGCCCTGCAAAATCAATTCATGATCGGTTCCTTGCAAACAAGACTTGGGTTTACAGGAAACTGATCATATCCACTGACAGCTGCAGCGTTTGCTCACTCTCTGCCTTGTTCACAAGTCACCTCAGCTGATCTGTGAAATGAACCCATCATTTCAGCGAGAGGCTCAGTTTAAGTCATTTATTCAAGAGCAGGCCAACCAGAACACTGTTACTGCCATACGTTATTGTATTGAGCGAGAATAGAAAAGATTAGGACAACATCCATAGTTCATCTGCACTAAGACATTCAGTTTGAATGTCGTCAGATGCCAAAATTGTGACATATTCATTAAACAGAAAGTGACTTCAAAATTCCTGAAGGGAGACTTAGTGAGACCTTGAATGTTGATGTGATTGATTGTTAACAGAGACAAAAGCTATAATATACAAAATAAGGAAAATATAGTTTATCAAAAAACAAATTTTGAACATTTATCACAACAGAGTCCTCTTCATTTTGGCAAAAAAGTTAGCTGTTTTTTTTTTTTATTTGAATAATGCAATTCATTCAGCAACTATTTAGCTGCTTAGTATCCTGAGTTTCATGGATGTTTATTTTTTATTTTTTTGATAAAATCCATGATGGAAAGTGGGAGGATAAATTTAGTTGACATGGAAACATAGAGTATGTTGTACAAATTTAGAAAATCCTTGGGATTAGAGCAGCAATGTCATAATGTCTTCTTAAAGTAGCAATACCACTTCTGCCCACATGGGGCAGCACATCACAATGAACCCTCAAGGGCCAATGATCTCTCTAACAAATTGAGGCTGATCTGGAACTTGGAAAAGTTGGGCTGACTCCAAAAGCAAATCAATTTCCATCGACTGGCTGGAACAATGTGTAAATATCTTAAATGTAAATCTAAGGATTTGTAAGTGTATTAACACATTTGTTGATCCTCAATAAAGGACTGTTGAGACGGGGTAGCTTCAGGTAATATTATTCAGTGCCAAGCCTTTGTTTCTTTTCTACATCCCCCTTTTATCCTCCGTATAAAGTCTGTAGCTTTTTAAAATCTGCTTTCTCCAGTTTTATTTTAATAATAAAATGACCTTTCAAGAGATATGAAAGTATAAGAACTGCACTCAAATTAATCAAGTCCATAAATCCTTAATCCCACAACGGGAGGATCAGAAAAGACTTCAGAAAAAGGCAAACACGAGAGAAGATTCAGCTCCATCTGGAGAAGATTGACAAGCTTTTCTTGTTTATGTTTGCAAACTCAAACATTCCACATGGTTTTAAAGGAAAATCCAACATTCATTTAGAGTTGTGGCACAGTTATTGCTGTCTCTCTGCTTCTAGTGTGCATGTCTCGCAGCCTATTTTGAAACCCATGCCACATGCAATTCGAATTTTGGCAATTTGCTTTGTTTGGGTTTACAGTATATTAGCCATCTTAATGATGTGGCTCCAAGTGTGGCAGAGTCAGTCTCCAGCTTTGGGACTGTTATGCCAGCTATAACGACTTACCAGAATCATCCCTGCCAGGCCACAAGATGAATTTGTGTCTTCAAATTTCTGCATAAACTAATTTATTACTTCTGCTCTGTATTGTTCACAAAAAATAATAAATCATATTAAGCGTGTTTGACTATATCTGTCCACAAATATATTAAACCACCCCCGAGGGAGACAACAACACCAGGCACACAACTCACAAGTATCCTTCAGCATTAACTTGGAAAAGAGAAACTATCTTCACCCTGTGACTGTCTGCAACTATCCATGTAGGCGTACGGGCTTCATACTCACGACCAGAGGGAGCTCCTGCCTTGTGTGATGACCCCGGTGAACTTTGTCAGCCTCCTGGCATCCAGCTCAAGCCACTGCAGTGGGTCATCTCTGCCAGCACACCAGGCCCCATCATACAGGTCATCTTCATAAAGTCCAGCCTGCAAACATTCCCATGGAGCAGATTTTTCTTCCACATGCAGACGCTGCAGTACATACAATACATGCAGTATGTTTCAACACGCTGACTAATTTATGGAGCTAGAACAGTCTCATAATTGACAAATGCACAGGACAAGTTTTACAAATGCACAGACCGATTTGCAAATACACACACAGTTTCACACGTGCACAGAACAATTCACACGTGCGTAGGACAAGATACACAAATGTATTTTTGATGCACACACAAATATAACCTGATTTACAAATGTTTTTTTGTCTGTGAGCTGCGCTGGATTTGTGTGTGACTTTTGAGACTCTCCTGACGTGACTCGATCCACAAATACGTTTTTTTAACACGGAAGGATCTGCAACCAATCAGATGTCTTCCTTTGTTTCAGCCAATCATAAGAGCGCACCCCACGTGGGGGACGCAGAGCAGTGGCAGAGCGTGAGCAGTGGATAAAACACGATTTACTAGTAAACCAATCAGATTAAAGGGGCGGATACACCTGCTGTTTGAACTGCGTTCGCTTAGAAAAGTGATTAATATTTTGAGTTGGTGGAGTAAAGATAAATAAACAGCAACAGGAGATAAAAGATAAATAAACAGGATGGAGAGGAGATCACTGTTCTGATTTTCTTGTGATCCCGGTAAAGAAAACAGCACGATCTGAGATACATACTAATTAATTGTTTTTTGGTTGTTTTTTTCCAGTTTTATTAAAGGAGCATGAGGCTCCTTTTAAGAAATGAGACTCATCAGCGCCACCCTTCACCACGACGGCCGCCGGGGGTACTGCAGCCAATAGCGAAGCCGGCACGGGAGAACGGGGAGAACGCGCATGCAGCGTCATTTAACGTCAAGGACGGCGCAGGAAATTCGGGTTCTAGAATTGCAGCACATTTTGCAGCACACAGCCTGTTCAAGGCAAAGGAGAGATACACTAGAGGGCTCATTCTTTTTGATTTGGAACGCTTCATCTGACATTATTACTAGAAAACTTAAAACGTATACACATTTTTTTTCATAAATCCTGCCTCAATCCTGCCTCAAGCTCCTTTAAAGATGTTGTGGTAGAAATGTTGCCTAATACAAAAGTCAACAAGGCTGAGCTGTTTAGGTTTTATCTTTTTTTCTGATGACTAAAATATGCTTTCTAGATGATGATCAGCGAAGCAAGGTAAAGCAGATACGCCAGCTGCAGCTTCTAACATCATACCACAAGAGCAAGCTCAATTAGACCATAATGGATCACTTTCCTCAGAAGGAATGAAGCACGAGCAAAAAAGCAAAAAGCTCTACCCTGAAAACACTGCAGCATTCTTCCCAACAAACAGCATTTCTTAATCGCCTGCAACAGTTCAAGTGTCATGCAAGGACATACTTTTTTGGACACGTTTGTGGTTCGACAGCTGAAAATAATTTCATTGCTCCTATGCGGAGCGACCACTGCACCAGCCGACGCTTCTGGCTCAGAGCAAGCCGTGACAGACGCTGAGTGTTTATCTTTGTCATCCAAAACCCAAACATTAAAATGGCATCCTGTACTATGCTCCACATGCTAAGTGCATAATATCAGCTCTTTATCATAACTGTCAAGTCTGTTTGGAGTCCATCAGCTTTAATCTGCCTTTCACACAGAGGCGCTATTCATTTAAGGCTCTAAAAAGAGCAGGACTCAACAGATGTTCATTTACATATCATTGCCTCAGAGATAAATTAAAGGTGATTATGTAAGTTAAAAAAGCTGGTTGGTTCATGTGTCCTCCTGTCACAATGAAAGTACGACTAAAAGGAAAGAATGCATTCACTTCTGTACAAAAGTGAAGTGAATTGGTCCAAATCAAAGTGAGGATGTTCTTGTCACAATATATGTCCTTAATGGCTTGTTCATCAATGTCCAGGTTCATTCTTCAGCATGTGATGTTATTTGTACATATTTACCTGCCAAGATGGTAATGTTTAATGTTCCGTTAACCTGTCAGCTAACAGTACTGTATGTCTGGACTAATTTAAATAAAACATGCAAGAAATTATGGCTCTGTATTTACATTTTAGTCCCAATAGAGAACCAGGTGCAGACGCTGGGATGCTTCATGTATTATTTATTGGAATGAAAAAGAAAGTGATTTGGCTCCTGCATCTTCCTGTGATTAGGGATATTTTTTGCTGCAAGGGAAAGGTAACATCTTTGTGCACATGGAGCGTTTTTTAAACCATTCTAAGCTTTCTACACTCTGATCCATTTCCAACTCACTTTGAAATGAATTCAAATTTTTTCCCCTCATCAATCTACAAAAATATATCAGCACTGGCAAAGCAAAACGAGGCTTTTGGAGTGTTTTAGTAAACATGTTAAGACTTAAAGACAGAAATATCCCACTTGCAAAAAGCATTCAGATTCATCACTTAATGCTTTATACTTAATACTTTGGCAGCTTGAAGTCTCCTTGGGCCTGATCTTTCATGGCTGCTACAACTCTGCTTAGGAAAGGTTTCTTCTAAGCTCAATGAAATGTCAAAGCTTGCAATATAGAAATCAGAGTGTCCGTGCACTCATTTCCAGGTCTTCCCAGAGATGCTCCGCTGGGTTCAGTTGTCTAGACGCTTTCATTGCTTCAATATAAATCTCACCTTAAGAACCTGACCAAAATGGAAAAGTGTACGGTATATTTGTCTGTGTAATTCACAGTTATCTAAATCGGGACAAAAGTTCCAGCTTCCACAGAGAAGTTTCCTAAACTCCAATTATTTGTCAATACCAAGTATGCCAAGTTTGGACTTGTGTACTTGGAAGCTCATGCTTGACAAGTATGATTCAAGAATGTATTTCAGAGGATGGGAGTGTGGTTTTTTCTGACATTGGAACAGCAGTTTACTCGTGTACTTGATGGTATCACAGCTCAGCCAGCAGGCTGAGACGTATTCAACAACCAAAGTTGTTACAACTCAGTTACATAAATGAAACAATCTGAACATTAATACGATTCATGGACTCATGCATCGTGGATCATGGACTGCTGTTAACATCATTGCAGAAAATGTTCAAAAATCTTAATCACTCAACCAGAAATTTAAGGTTAGAAAAATTATACTCTCACATTAAAAGCTCTAAAAACTACATTTCGTTGCACAAAATAAAAGTTATATTTTCTATTTTACTCTTTTGTTGACCATAATTACTCCTGTTTGTTAAAGCGAAATGCCTTCTGGGATACTTTGCAGTTTCGTGTGGATGCATCGTTAATAAAATGGACAGTAAACTTCCAGGGGTTTGGATTGCATTTGTCGAGGTGTGTGTTTTGAATCAGGGCAGTACTTCAGCTGCCACTGATGACATTTCACAAGTACAAAAGAATGCAAGAACACACAAGTAGGTACATTTTGAAACAGCTTTTATCACAGTAAAAACAGACCCATGATGCTTTTAACATCTTGCTAATAATGAGCTGCTGCTCAGTGCTGGGTTTTCCACATTCATGTTGTATACCTGATTTTTCAGACAACACGGGCCTAACATGACCTAATAAATACACAGGTGTGTGCCATTTTAATTATGTCCAATAAATTGAATGATGCATCCTCCTGTGATCCCTGCACTCCAAAAGGACTTGGCTAAAACTTACCAGACAACAAATCAGTGCTTTCTTGTTGTTTTGGTGCATCTTGACTGAATTAGGAGCGTGCCTTTGCGTTTCATTATTTGCGCTGTTGGATTTGGCACGGCTCATCGTAGAGAAGATGAGGTCTGCTGCAGACTGTGTGCAGGATAATACCCACAAAGCACAGCTTGCACTAACAGGAAATACCTCTTCTCCCAGATGCCCATCCCTTTTATTAGGTCTGGGGACGTGTCCCTGGCTTGATGGGAACACTATTACTTTCTTTGTGTAGTTAACTTTGGAGTATTGAAATATGTGTTGAGCTGAAACAAAAAGATAATTGCCTCCACATTTAGAGTGAAAAAGCCAGCTTTTACCACTGACATCTTTCCATCACTTTCTCAATATGAAGTTAAACTGATACTCAAATTTAAAGATACAGTTTCTCAATCTTGCTGCTTCTTTGTGGAAAATATGACTCCGGAAAACACTGAAGTTTCCAAGGAAAGGTGAGATAGCCCGGGGTGTCCTGCAAGTCTCGGCATATCCAGTAAGCTTGGCCAAAGCTACGCCAGCAGTTCACATTTTTGTCTTACCTGAATGTTAAGCCGACCTCTGTGTGCACCGAGGCCGTAGCGCTTCATAGACGAAGCGTGAAGCTGGAAATCATCAATCTTCAGCGTCTCCAGTCCCATGGGAGGGCATCCTAGGTAAGGAGAAAGACGAATTGGCCTTGGATGGTAATATAGGTGTCATGAGTTGTACTGCTCAGAGAGAGCTGGTCTCTGCACAGCATATACAATAGCTCAGGAAGCATGCGCTTGTTTTTAGCTTGACTCAACAGTAACAAGCATTTCACATTTTGCACTGTGAGCTCAGATGTGAGATGCAAGCAGAAAGCAAGTGCACTCAGCACTATTTCATCGCAGCTACCTTGGCCAAATGTGGAACTTGAAAGGAGACAAAGATTTTAAAAGTTTGTGTCCATCCAAAGTCACACACTACTACATTATATATATATATATATATATATATATATATATATATATATATATATATATATATATATATATATATATATATATATATATATAGCTTCTCTGTGGGACTGTGCAAGCAGTTGACCTGCTTTCTTTTCCTCCATCGTGCATCGGATGCTCAAAAGAGTAGAGGTGTCTGAGAAGTGGGTATTCTCTTCATTTTGGCCTCTTTTGTTTCTTTTTTCCCCAAGATGATAAACATCGTGTCTTATAAACAACGACATGTAGGACTACCATGCCATATTCAATTCAGTCAAAAATAGGCTTTCACTCTCATTTCTCAAACAGGCTTTATTTCGGTGCTGGTTCACAGACTACAGGCGGTGACAACTACATGATTAAGCATTTTGAGTGATCTATTCCTTAGTCCTCAGTTATTTATAGAGGAAAATTAGGCAGCCATTACGCTACAGCTATTACACTGTTATGGCCTGTGGGGCAGTAATGTCTTTGCAAACTGTCTGATGTAAAAAGTATAAAATTGTAAGCTTGTTTAAAATTAAGACATACTATTTGGGTTGGTGTGCTATCATTATATTCCTTTTAATTTAATTAATACTAGTGTTGTAGGGCATGACCTGCCCTACTCAAGTCACTTGTCCTTCATTGGACAACTTGCAGTTGACACAAGCAACTGTTCAGTGACAACAACCTTTACATCTTCTGTGTGGAGATAACTTGAGGTCTAACTTACTTGTCCACAATCTCAATGAAACCATTGTCAAACATGCCCCAGTTCTCATAAGTCTCCACATCAATATCAACAGCTCTCTATAGGCCTGCTGTAAATTACATGTACTGTACACCGTACACCTTTACAGATGCCATTCTAATAAAATTATTGTTACTTGATCTTTTATTAGTTTTAATGTCATGGCTTGTCAGAATATCCTGTGACTAGTGAGGACTTAGGGTGCACTCTCACTAGCCCAGTTGTATCATCCCTTATGACTTCACATCGTCACATTAGGTGTCCATTTATTTACTCGAGGATCAGCACAATGGAGAGCTGCGCAGAAAATATGGTGGTCGTCATGTCACCACATCATCGCCAAAAACTAAAGATGCAAACCTGAGGTCTTCAAACTGGAGACCCTCCACCTCTTGGTTGCATCAACTGATTTAGCAAAACCCAATCACTTTACTGACCTTTTTCTATATAATGATTGTTCAATGATTGTTCAGGTATCCTTAAAGCCTAAATGAAAGTATTGACTAATCTCTTGTACTATGTCTTAAAAGACAAAACAAAAGTTTGCAAATCTGAATTTAAATTGAATAAAAGCCCTGCACATTTATCAAAATGTGTTCCTGTCATCATGCTGCGAGGAGTTTGTTTGATCAGATGCCTGTATTTAAGTGATTGCAGAAATTGGTGATGTCTGCTAAATAGAGATGTTGGTGAAAGATTCTTCAAGACTTTTTTTTTTTTACTTAACAGAAGATGTCGTCTTATAAACGCCAAATGGGCAAATGATGTGTGAAGTCTCCCCTGTCCATGGCTCTTTGGATTAGATCAAGCTGGACCACAACAGTGGAACTTCAGAGGAAGAATTTCCGATTGGGCACCAGTCTCTTTGTTCATCCAGCATATGCTGCACATGTCGCTGTCCTACAGCCAGGATTTTACCTCCACACATGAAAACCCAGCAGTGGAACAGATGCAAAGAAGACATGGGAATTTCCTTGAAAAATACAGTACTGTAGATGTGGACGTGTGTTTCCAAAATACACAAGTTTGTATTTGAACATGTGGCTCTGCAGAAAATGCGCATAATTCTTGAATTCTCTTTGCATCTGCAAAGAGATATGCATTCAGGTTGCATGCATGCATGAGACAATGCATGTGTGGAGAAAAATAATGCAAACGTTTCTGCTTTAAAACTGAAGCCTAAAAGTAAATTATTAAACGTGAACCCGAACCAGAGACATTGGCTAGCTCAGTTAGTGTGAAATCAGTTACTCTAGGACAGGAAAACAACTGTACTCATGACTCCTCATGAAGAATCCTAATGTCAAGTCACAAGCTCTGAATATGGCAACCACAACAAGTTTGGAACACCCCAACCCCTCAGAGCCGCCTCAAGGTTATCAGGAAAAAAAAAGGAAAGAAGAAAAACAAACAGATTGATGCTAGCCATGTTGCAAAGCTGTAAATCATTATCACCATCTGCATATAATCCAGACACACAAAAACACACAGCATTTGGCTTTAACAATGATGTGTAATAGAAATGATAAAACAGACAATCATCATGCTTTCTAGACCATTTGCTGTTCCCAGGCGATGCTAATGAATTCTTTGACCTCATCTTGTGTCTCAGCCAGAAATCCACCAGTCCTCATTTTGAATCCGGCATTCCTTATTTCAGATGTTGTTTTGTAGCTCAGTCAGATTTGATATATGGAAATTATGAGCATTGTTGCACAAATGCGTATTCATTTGTTCTAAACAAATTGCCAACATGAAAAACAATTAAAAGTGGGGCTTATTGATAATTTATTAACATATTTTTTGTCATTAACGTTCTAAAATGTTGAATTAAATCAGTTTCAGCTGTCTAATTATGTTTATTAATTGAGCCCTGAGAACAAATAAATAAAATTGTTCTGTTTTAGGTAACAATCATGAGTGTGTTTCTCATTCGAAGTCAAATGAAAAGGTTTAGACCTGAGAGATGGTAGACAAGAGAAAAGACTCACCATCCGTACATTGGTCTGTTTTTATGCATCTGTATTTTTCACAAGATAACTGGTTTTTAGGGAGGCGGTGGCTTTACAGGTGTTCATCTCTTAGCTCAAAACCTAACCTGCTCAGTGATTTATTTGTATGGATTTGAGGGCCATGATCACCAATCCAGATAGCTTAAAAGAAGTAAAGGGAATGTATTGTGAAACTGCAGTCAGTGGCAATTTACTTTAAATAAACTTGACGTAATGGGAGCGTCCTCCCTCCAGAATGAGGGTGGAGGCTAACATCTGGCTGCTATTAAGCACCACCCATCAAACTTCTGGGATCAGTCTTAGGTGGAAGTAAGATTTGTTGCAGTTCCTCAACTGGCCGCTAGATGCTGGCTCCAAAAGTGAGTCAATCTCCATTGACTCCCGTTTTAACGTCTACCTCTTGTTCAGGAATAAACAATCTTACAATCTGGTTCAAAAAAACATTTTGGTCTCATCATTTGATTTCACAGCCATGACAACGTGAAGAGACTTTATATAAAGCAACACATGTATTTCTAATAAGATTGATTGACAGTAGTTTCAAAAAATTGCTAGCCACTATCACTGTCTCATCCATAATCATCCTGCTGTCACATTTAGCAATGAAACCAGCCATTTGTACGAACGCAGCTTCAGCTAAACATAACAGTAATTTTTGATTTTGCCATCGAATGAACATGTTAAACAGTATAGGCCTATTCTGCTGTAAACATCTGCTGGAAGCTTTGCAGATATTTCAGCAGGGATGAACTGAAGGATCTGGTTGCTACTGCTAACTTCAACTGGCATATGGTGGGTGTGTTCCTGTCAGTGTTTTGAGCAACATGGCTGGGCTCAGTATGAAGAAAAAGTTTCAAAACCACCCTCATCAATGTGTCATGTCATTTGACGTTTTGTTCATATTTTTTTTTTTTTACAGTTTATGGCTGCAAAAAAGCATGAGACATTCAGGAAGGCCAGTGTAACAAGAGATCAAAATATTTTGTTTCAGCCAATGAAACAAAATGAACTGCAGATGCAGATGAAGTTTTTTTTTTGTTTTTTTTATCCCTGATTTTTTCGCATTTTTTCACCAAGTGCTCCTACCTAAGTCAGTCCCAAGCATTGCTCACCCTCTGCCAACCCCGGGAGGGCCATACTGAGCTCAATTCTCCTCCATACTTTTGAGTCCCACCTCCGGGAGAGCTTCTCTCGGATCCCGGGGGAGGCGGGGGACATCGAGTCCGAGTGGACCATGTTCTCTGCCTCCATTGTCAACGCGGCGGCTCGAAGTTGTGGTCGCAAGGTCTCCGGTGCCTGTCGTGGCGGCAATCCTAGAACCCGGTGGTGGACACCGGAAGTACAGGATGCCGTCAGACTGAAGAAGGAGTCCTACCGGGCTATGTTGGCCGGTGGGACTCCTGACGCAGTAGATAGGTACCGGCAGGCCAAGCGGGCCGCGGCTCGGGCAGTCTTGGAGGCAAAAACTCGAGTCTGGGAGGAGTTCGGGGAGGCCATGGAGGAGGACTTTCGGTCGGCCTCGAGGAAATTCTGGAGGACCGTTCGGCGCCTCAGAAGGGGGAAGCAGTACTCTGCCGGCACCGTTTATGGTGCTGGTGGGGAGCTGTTGACCTCGACTGAGGACATTGTCGGACGGTGGAAGGAATACTTTGAGGATCTCCTTAACCCGACTGACATGCCTTCCACTGAGGAAGCAGAGGGTTGGGGCTCGGAGGCGTGCTCATCCATCACCCAAGCCGAGGTCACCGAGGTGGTTCGTAAGCTCCTCGGTGGCAGGGCACCGGGGGTGGATGAGATTCGCCCTGAGTACCTCAAGTCTCTGGATGTCGTAGGGCTGTCTTGGTTGACACGCCTCTGCGACATTGCATGGCGGAAGGGGACAGTACCGCTGGGGTGGCAAACCGGGGTGGTGGTCCCTCTGTTTAAAAAGGGGGACCGGAGAGTGTGTTCCAACTACAGGGGGATCACACTTCTCAGCCTCCCGGGGAAAGTCTACGCCAGGGTACTGGAGAGGAGATTACGGCCGATAGTCGAACCTCGGATTCAGGAGGAACAATGCGGTTTTCGTCCCGGTCGTGGAACACTGGACCAGCTCTATACCCTCCGCAGGGTGCTCGAGGGTTCATGGGAATTTGCCCAACCAGTCTACATGTGTTTTGTGGATCTGGAGAAGGCATTTGACCGTGTCCCTCGTGCCATTCTGTGGGGGGTGCTGAGTGAGTATGGAGTCCGGGGCCCTCTATTAAGGGCTGTCAGGTCTCTGTATGATCGAAGCAGGAGTCTGGTTCGCATTGCCGGCAGTAAGTCAGACTTGTTCCCAGTGCATGTTGGACTCCGGCAGGGCTGCCCTTTGTCACCGGTCCTGTTCATAATTTTTATGGACAGGATTTCTAGGCGCAGCCAGGGGCCGGAGGGGATCCGGTTTGGGAACCTCAGGATTTCATCTCTGCTTTTTGCAGATGATATTGTCCTGTTGGCTTCATCAGACCGGGACCTCCAGCATGTGCTGGGGCGGTTTGCGGCCGAGTGCGACGCGGCAGGGATGAGAATCCGCACCTCCAAGGCCGAGGCCATGGTTCTCGACCGGAAAAGGGTGGCATGCCTTCTCCGGGTGGGTGGAGAAGTCCTGCCTCAGGTGGAGGAGTTCAGGTATCTCGGGATCTTGTTCACGAGTGAGGGAACAATGGAGCGTGAGATTGACAGACGGATCGGTGCAGCGTCCGCAGTAATGCGGTCGATGTACTGGACCGTCGTGGTAAAGAGGGAGCTGAGTCGAAAGGCGAAGCTCTCGATTTACCGGTCAATCTACGCCCCTACCCTCACCTATGGTCATGAACTTTGGGTAGTGACCGAAAGGACAAGATCGCGGATACAAGCGGCCGAGATGAGTTTCCTCCGCAGGGTGGCTGGACGCTCCCTTAGAGAGAGGGTGAGGAGTTCGGTCACCCGGGAGGAGCTCGGAGTCGAGCCGCTGCTCCTTCACATTGAGAGGAGTCAGCTGAGGTGGCTTGGGCATCTGTACCGGATGCCTCCTGGACGCCTCCCTAGGGAGGTGTTCCAGGCATGTCCCACCGGGAGGAGACCCCGGGGAAGACCCAGGACACGCTGGAGAGACTATGTCTCTCGGCTGGCCTGGGAACGCCTCGGACTCCCCCCGGAAGAGCTGGAGGAAGTGTCTGGGGTGAGGGAAGTCTGGGCATCCCTGCTGAGGCTGCTGCCCCCGCGACCCGGGAACGGATAAAGCGGGAGAAGATGAGTGAGTGACTTTTGAGTGAGCAGGCCACTTCTTTTCACCCAACAGGGTGGGGCTTTTCCGGCCGGACGTAGCGCGTGGAAGGATCACGTTATTCCAGCCAGATCCTCCACCCCATCTGGTGCCCCGGCCGGCCAGAGGGGGCATGTATATCTCAGGACTGTTGCATGTTTTTGTGAGGGTAGCTCATTGCTACCCAAGGGAACACGGGGAGAACATGCAAACTCCACACAGAAAGGCCCTTTCACCAACCCCACCCAGGGTGTGGGCGCTGAAGTCATGGGGGAAGTAAACACGCCCCCAAAAATATGTTAATCTTGTTACAGAAGCATCCATACTTTTTTATACTTTTTTTTCTTGATAGGACTATGGACATTGAGATGGAAATACTAAAGGCATTTAATATTTTTGTGTGGTTTAGTTTTTCTGCAGTAAGGGTTAGAAGTTGAATCTGTTTAGCATCTGGGTTAGTGGAAACATAAATGGGATTGCTCGAAAAAAAAATTCTTTCATCACAAACACATAATTCTCAATGTTTATGGTGGTATGATAGTGAATCTGTTCATTTCTCCCATTATGTAACTTTTTAACCTTGATTTATCTGTGATATTTTGTAGTGTGGACTTGTGTTTGTTGTTTAGTTTGTTTTATTTTGAAACCCCTTTCCTTCATGTGTGACTTCTTCCGTTCTGTTGTTTTAAGTGTTCACCCCTGTGTCTCATTATTACTTGTTTGCTTGTCAGTGTCAGTAAATTAGCCTTTTATTTTAAATGAATAAATACCAAAAATATGATGTTTGGACTTTGCTTTTTCACACTTTGGAAGTATGATTTGGGATAACGGACTCTGGAGAACAAGAAGACAAAGTTTGGCTTTTCTGCACCTGGAAACAGCTCAGCAAGCATGCTATAATACATATACAAAGACATATACAATTTATTTAAAACAACCCCTCTGTCAAAAGTGTGAGTAAGTTTTACTTTATATGATGTATTTTTTTGTAAATCTGTGTTTTTGTATTCTGGTGTGTTATACTTAGCTGCCTAAAGGCAGCACGGTCTCTACCGCAGCAACACATCCAGGGATTTTGAGTGTACTTGACTAAGACTGAAACAGTACTTTGGTTGCAGCTGATGACATTTCACATGTAAAGAAGGCCACTAGTGCAAACAAGTATTCACAACAAGAAATGGATGGTGTCTATCTTCTTTCATTAGCATAGGTTTAACACTCGATACTCTTCCTGGCACAACCTTCCCATTTATCCAGGTTCTGCTGAGGTAACATAAATGATCACATAGTTGTTTTGAGATGTTTCACTGGCACAAAAGAGCACCACCATCTATCTATCTATCTATCTATCTATCTATCTATCTATCTATCTATCTATCTATCTATCTATCTATCTATCTATCTATCTATCTATCTATCTATCTATCTATCTATCTATCTATCTATCTATCTATCTATCTATCTATCTATCTATCTATCTATCTATCTATCTATCTATCTATCTATCTATCTATCTATCTATCTATCAGAGCACTCATTTGGGAATCCCACAAAGTTAGAGAAAGTTATGGAAAGAAACTAGAATTGGCATCTAAATCAAAGAACCTCTTGATGAAGATTAGTGATGCTGTGTGGGATTTAGTCATCTGTGATGAAACTATTAATGCTCCACAAGGCATCTATGAATCACAGCTAACGGAAACATAGAAATCGGTCGATTTGGAATGAGGAATGCAAGAGACGGGTGACGGGAGCACACAGTCAGTTTATACTGAGAATGATAAAAAGGCTATTGGGATTCTGAAGTCTCCAATTCAGTAGCCTACAACTGAGTCTGTGCTGACTAGTGTTATTTTAACATTTACAGTCTGTCTAAATGGTCACAGTTCTATCTTCTGCTGTGTTGCAAACCAAAAATACAGGATTTTTGTCTAAAATCTGAATCGTTAACATTTCAGATGACTTTAAAGCTGAGTTATAGAGCTCCTGCTCAATGGAGAGTGCATGTTTTTATAACGCTGAAGCCATGAAAGCATCGCCTGATAAATCAGCTGCTATAACGAGGTTTATGAATTTGGTGAAACAAATGAATGAAACAGGAAAGTGTTGTGCATCAGCTATGATAACATTATATTTCTTTTCTCTTTAAGCTTTCTCTTTGGAGTGACAGAAAGAGATGCCAGGCAGGTTGGCATGGAATCCCACATTTCCCAGAATATAAGAATTTTTTCTTCTCTGGTTCCCCGCTGCCAAAAACGTCAGCCTTTTATCTTGTCTCGTAGGGTACTCGCAAAAAAAAAAATCAAATGTACATTCACCGACAGCCATCATAACCACTCATCATCTCCCAGCATTGTGAACGCTTTTGTGTTAGAAATATCCTTAACTGTATCATAAACTGTAAGTTTAGTAAGATTAATATCTGTGTAGGCTGAGAGGGGAAAGTCTCAGGTCGAAACACACGCGCTTTAGACCTTTGGTTAAGCAAGGTTAACCAATCCGATCATCTGACAATCAGGGAAATGTGTTTAGGCATCCTGGCTTTAGTTTAGCCAAATATACTGTGATCAATGGAAAGCAAAAGCAATGCCTCATTTCCAAAGAGGACATCAGCACCACTGTGGCTTGACTCCACTTCTGAGAGCATCATTTTGTATGCCAGACCTTTTCTCTGAGGGGAAATATACTTTCTGAACCCTTGTGTCCTTTCCAAAACATCTGTCATCTCCAACAGTTTGTTGCTTTTTCCAATTTTGTACCGGTTCCCATGGAGGTGGGGACATTATCCCTGCACACTGCAGGAAGGATTCATTTTAACGACATCATGGATTTCCCATAACAAATAAGCGTTCCTGGTTTTTAACTCACCCTCTTTTATTGAGCCATATTGTCCATCCCCTTCTGCGATACTGTTTGAATTTTTCAGGTTGCTCTTCTTGCTCTTCTCCGCCTTTTTGTTGGCTGCACTCACTAAGAAAGTGAATAATAAATAAGTAACAAATACACAACAGTAAAACTGTGACATTCACATTTAAAGCTGCTGAGTCACTGCTGACAGCACCGAGAGCAGCAGTGTTGACAAAAGGAAAAAGGAAGCTTTAGTGGGATTCAAGTTCTGCACATGTGGATGGATTTGAGGTTGGGAACCAAAAGATCACTTCTGGCCACAGAATTTAAAAACTCTTAACCATAGTGTCCTTCACTCTCATCTAAAGTGCAGCTCCTACTCACATTATATTGCATTTCAATTGACACTCATTTTACAGCTTTAATATATACCAAAAAAAAAATTACAAAAAATCCCATTTTCTGGAGAAAAAAAAATAAAAAATATATATATATATATATATATATATATATATATATATATATATATATATATATATATATACCGACATTTTAAATCTGTAATGAAGATATCCTGTACAGGGCAGAATGGAAGAGAGGAGTCACATGTCAGGGACTGAAGATTGTATTGAGGTGCAGGTTGTTTTTTTTATTTGACTGAGTCTCTGGTCAGGAAAGGTCCACATGACAACAGGCGCTCTCACATCTGAAAGCGTTTATCTTCATCTTATCGGGGGACAGGTTCAATCCTCCTCCAGGCTCCAAGCTGCAGATGTGGATCAGCATAACAGAAAAGTGCCCACATGGTGATTTGAGGCTCGGAATAAACATTAAACTCAATTAAATGTAAAAAGATAAATGTATGTGAAACACATAAATATCAAAGATGTTTGGGTTTAACCATGTGCAAACCTTTGGTTACAGTAAAAGAGGATGCACAAGACTTTCACCAGCTTTTTTACCTTTGCACAAGTGGATTCATGCTGTGTGTACTCTGTTTCTGCATATTCTCAGTCTCTCAACATTATATTTTTATTCTATCTTATCAGATGAAAAGTAAATATTTTTTGTCTGTTTTTCTGCATTTAAAAAGAATATATATCTTTACTCTTCTGTCACGAAAATGTGTCAGACGTCAAGCTGAAAGAGAGGCAGAAATGTCCAAGAAACACAACAGAACGATTAATCTGTATTTGAGTTGCATCTGCAGTTAAGTTTGCCGTTGTTGTAAAATGATTAAAGTGGCAAATATTTAATTTTTTCAAATTGTTACTACAGAAATGTTAAAAAAAGAAAATAAATGAGGGGCTAGGGGCAATAATGATGTGCAAAGGTTATGAAATGCTATGTTTAATGGTGAAAACTTCATGAAACGTCTTACAATTTAGAGCCTGATTTGATTGATAACATAAGTGGCGAAAAAGGAAAAAAAATACTGCAGCGTTATTATCAGACATTTTTCAAAATGATATATTTACAAATAGTTTGTGGATTTCATTTGCTACAGCACACCATTTTATTGAATCTAAACATAAAGGGGACAAGGCTGAAAACAAGACGGCCTGGCTGTGATTATTAGGCCACGCATCATTCTGTGCATGAAAGCAGTTCATATGTTCTGAACGGTCTCACCATAAAACATCAAAATTAGCATGAGTAAAACTATTCAGTCATGTCCAGACACAAAATTATTGCTGCTAGACATGAACAGACTACAGCTACAGAGGTATAACGGGAAAGAGTAATGAGTAATGGAAGCTAAGTTGAAAAAAAAATCATTATGATTTGTAAGCAAGAGTATGACTTCATGTAAAGAAAGAGCGCTACTGATGGAAAAGTTCACGGAAGGTCAGAAGAGGCATACTGTGCCTTTGTAGAGTTAGAGAAAGTGCATGGGAGAGGATTTGTAGCATGGTATGATGAATGCCAGAGTGGCAAAAAAGTAGTGAGGCAAAAGACTATAATAGGAGTAACAGATGGATTTCAGGTAGGAGTGGGACTGTGCCAATGATCAGCCCTGAGCTGCTTCCTGTTTTCCAGGATGACATTATGATCTGTAGTGAAAGTTGGCTGTCGAAAAACAGGAAAGGTAGAGATGTGGGAGAAGGACATTGGAAATGGGACTGCCAGGCAGGCGTAAAAAGGAGATCTCAGAATGTGGTGAAAAAGAATATGGACTTGGTTGGTTTGATAGAAAATGCAGAAGATGGAAAATATTGATTTATTGTGGCATCTTCTGAACAAGAAGAAGAAAGAGGAGTTTAAATATCATTTGCACAATCTCCTAATTTGTTTTTAATAACAACTCTATGGTGAAAATAAGAGGTAAACATGTAGTGTGGATAATCTATGACCATATTGGTAAGCCAGAACTGCAGGAAATGCCTTTATATCATTTTATGTTAAAAGAATTTCCCCTGAAAACAAGGGCCTAACTTCTGTGAAGGTTGGCACGAGCCATAATTTGTCTCTTGCCAAAAGTAGAGACGCACTAAGACACACACAGATGCTCTTTAGCACGGAGGCAGACTGTGTTTTTTGCTCATTTGTCACTCTGTTGGAAGTTTAATTTACTGTAACTTAAAGTGAAATTTAGTGGCAGTTAAGAGTATACACTGGGAATCATTTAAAACTCGCATCTTTAAAGATCTTTAAACTACTGTGCAGTGCAGTGTGGAGGTAACAAAATCAGCTTTCATCAGCGGTAAATTGGGATTTTTGAATGTATTACTGCTATCGTTTTCTCTTATAATCCCACCTGCAGCAGATAACCTCTGCTGAAACGTGTGAAGCCAGATGCCTGAAACATGAGCTCACTTTCTATAAAGCCGTTATCTGCACCGGACAGCAGAAAAATCCACGCCCCCTGCTGTCTTCCAATCACCTGGCTTTATTTTGATCTTACCTACAAAGCTGCCACTTCATAACCTGATTCTCCCACTGGGAGAGATTTGTGCTGCGCGTTTCCACATGGACCACATGTGCGTCAGCACCTCCTCCTGTTGAGGAGGGTGATACATGAAGACATTTATCACCATGTGAATTCAATTCAGATACCCCTTCGAATCAGAGTTCAATATTGTTCTTCAAAGATTATTATTCCCGATTCATTTGTGATAAGTCATTCAGTTGTTGCCGGGCTTCCCCTGATGCCAAAAGACACATATGCAAGTTTTATTTTCCATGTAATGCTTGTTATTTAAAGCATATGCTTCCTTTTTAATTCATGCAACACTGTCTTGTTCATTGTATTGACAATTAAACTCAATACTTCCGTTAAAGATAGGAAATGATTAGCCGTCTACTGCCATGCAGTGTCAACAGTGTCTCCGATGTTTACTAAACTTAAAAGTTTCAGCATAAATGGCAGCTGCAATTTCTGAATCCCCAAGTAAATAACCATGCTTTTACCTGATTTTGCATTAGCCACTGGTTTGTCTTTCTTCTTGCTGCTTTCTGCCTTTTCTTTGGGTATTTTCTTGGCAGGGTTTTGTCTGGGGCGTCCATGCCCATCGGGTGAAGAAGAAAAGGATGACTTCTCCTGGACTTGAACCTGGTTGTATTGTTCTCTTGTCAGCAGCTCCTGCATGTAGTAATCCTCATCTTCACCAACAGAGCCCAGGCTGAGGTCTGCAAAACCTAAAAGGAGTCCCAGCAGAGCCAGCGGGGTCAGAAGGCTGAGGCGTTGACTGGTCATGACCTAGTAGAGACGGGGGGGGGGGTATCCAGCGAGAGAGTCCACGACCGATGCTGTGTCTCCAGAGGAGCCTGCTGCTGCTGCCGGGCTCAGTCCCATCAACTGCTCGCCTTCCTCTCCCTTCCCACTCCAACATGAAAGAGTTCACAAAGTTCTCAGAGCACTCCAAGTCACTGACGAAAGCAGAGGAGCCAGAGGGTCCGTGGACGCCTCAGTCTGGGAAAAATGCAGTGAGGGAGGGAGAAACACATGGAGCGGGAGATGAGAGAGCAGGGAATATGGAGGCAGAGAGGCAGGTGGCTCAAACTGAAATCATTCTGTTACTCTTAGATTCAGACCTGTCCGTACCGACACATTCTATCATCTTTTGATTTGTCTCGGTAGAAATAAAATCTGATGCTCTGCTTTCATCTCCTCCCACTTTGTCTTCGACCAGATGAAAGGTTTCCACTTTCCTGCAGCACAAACCCTTCAAACTATTAAAGGCAGAGGCAAGGGTCCTGTCGGTGTAGGAGGGGGCTTTAAGCCCAAATTGCCTTAAAAAAAAGCTTTTATACTAAACAGTCATCTGAACCTGTTATTAGATATGGAAGCATGTAACACTGAGTTGCAGGTTTAATATCAGCTAAGACCATAGGAAACTCCTGGGTGATCTTATTGCTCCCCTGGCTAGTTTTGCTAGGGTGTTCCTGTTCGGTCAATACGTTTGAGGATTGTGCAGTAATTTGCACATTAACAAGCAGCTGAAATTTCACCAAACGAAATGTCTGTGGAGCATCCAGGCAAGTTCCAACACAGGGATGGAGCGTTGCCCTACATGTCACTGCTCATCACATCAACACTGTCTGTTATTCAGAAAGATTTTCCTTCCCTTTTTAGCTCCTCTCTTTCATGCAGGCTTGCTTATAGAAGCTCAGAGAGCCTCGCTGTCCGTAGACGACAATAACAAGTCCAAAATCAAGCATCAAACTGACACATTTTAGATTGACACAATATTCTGACAGGTAAAGGGGTTTGTATTATAATATTGAAGAAAAAAATGGAATTATCCTTCAGCAACAATATTTTAGGCCTTGAGCATAAAAGATGTAATCGCATTGAGTGGGGATTCCACCGATCCACAACATATAATACCTTTTGACATTTCATCAACCTGAGGCAACACAAACTAAGGCAAAGATAATGATCGCTTTAGAAATCTGGTGGCCTGCCTGGATGCTGCACAAATTAAATGTACTTGACCGATTCGGGTGGACACTAGAGGCAGAAAAGGTTGCATGGAAATCCAACAAACACCTGAGACTGAAAGAGCAGCGGAATAGAGACAAATGGAGGCTGAAGCTGCAGGCTAGGCACAGAGGACCAATATCTGAAGTGGGTGGACAGCCCCAGGCTAACATGCTCTGTGTTCTTCTGGCGCAAATCTTCACCAACTAGGCAGGCAGTGTTCGCCCACTCTTCATCGAGACGACACCCATTCCTGTACTGTCTGCGAGGAGGAAGAAACGGAAGGAGGAGCGAGAAGAAGGCAGCCAAGAGTTTTTACTGCTGCTTTACAGACTGCTTTGAGGGAGGAAATATATAGCTTGCCTACGCATCTTATAACTACCCAAAATAAGCAGTTTATTTTCCAACAGGATCTCACCTTTCTTTCAACAGCTGTTTTATCAAGTCTCTTTTTTTTTTAACTATTTACAAAATCCAACTAAAATAAGCCTCCTCAGTTACAAAAAGGCAAGGCAACATTTTTATTTAACAATTTCTGGAAGAAGAAATATGCTGAGGCCGCTCCCTTGGCGTGCCTGTGGACCCTCATCAACAAACAAGCACTTACTGGGAGGTTTTGGGTGGAGGCTGAATTGTAAATCACTGATCATTTCACTAAAACACTGGGTTTGAACTCGTTTGAGTGAATTAATGTAAGCCCTGTAGATTATTATGCACCATGCAAGAACATTAGAAAGCTGGCTCAGTTTAGGAACCGCACTGGAACCAACTTTAATGTGTTGCTTTAACTGGTAACAAACAAACACATTAAGCATGTCCAAATATAAGACAATAATTTGCAAACATAAGTTACTAATATCTCTTTTTGGGAAGGTGTAACATCCCACCTGTCACACCCTGTTCAAACACTGTCTGTAATTAAAGCTTAGGCGGCAAGTCCTTACTGACTGAACTTTTATTTTCCCTGTGCACAGACAAAATATTTGTTCTATCTCACACAGCAGATGAGACCCACAGCACGGTGCAGAAGTGTACAGATCAGACTCAGACAGCAGCGATGTGGTAACGCTCCAAGGTGGGTGTTTCCAGCGGGGTCATATCATGTACAACCACAGCCATGTGCTGTGAAACAGTCCTTAACCATGTACGGTTATAAGAAACTCAAGCACAGTGTACTCCTTACTTGCAGGCATTGTGTGCATGTGATTTATAAGTGCTTTTGACCTCTTATCAGAAGGGAGAACTGCAAACTTTGTTCTTCACCTGCTTTACCCAAATTATCGCCATGTTGCCGCTATCGTAAAATCCAAACAAAATTAACGCAGTTTACCGTTTTATGTATGTACCGTAATCTTCCTCTTCTTTTCATGAAAGATAGAAAGTCATGCTGTGTTCAGCACCGAACACAAACCACTGTTGTTTTTTAACTGAAAATGTCACAGACAAGCGTCCCACCACGGTATGTCAACAAAGCGGGAACAGTTGAGGGCACTGAGCGTTCAGGATCTCACATGCAATATTTCTAGTTGGATTGTCTATCAAACCAATATAAATCCAATATTCGTAGGCTACTCCAAAAAAAAAGCAATCAGAATTGTCAACCATGCTGAATACTACGCACCAACAAATCCACTTTTCATCCGGTCAAACACCCTAAAACTACACGATCTAATCAAATTCAAGACAGCAATAACAATGTACAAGGCACACAACCAGATGCTCCAACGCTGTATCCTGGAGTTGTTCCAGGTGAGGGAAAGCAGGCACAACCTAAGGGGCTATGGCATTTTTGAGCAGAAATGGCCAAGAACAAATAAAATGTCAAGGTGTATCAGTGTCGAAGGGGTGAAACTGTGGAAAAGAAAGTAGCTCAATTTACATCCACAAACAATCAGACACACTCACACTCACACCTACGGGCAATTTAGAATCACCAATTAACCTAGCATGCATGTTTTTGGACTGTTGGAGGAAGCCGGAGTACCCGGAGGAAACCCACGCTCAATTTACAAATTTAAAAAAAATTATAAATCTAAAATAATAGATAAATATAGAACACTAATATAAATTATCTTGATATGCTAACAGAAACTATACCTTTAATTATTACCAATTATATATTTATTATGACAAGCTTTTGCTTAAATATCCAACCGTCTAAATTATGCTGTCCTCAATCGTGAGTAACCACATTTATTTTCTTATCTTCTTTGTTCATTTTCTTTGTTTTGTTCATTTGTTTCGTTTTCTTCTTATTAGTATCTTCTTTTTTTTTTTCCTTTTCTGTAGTGAGCCTTTTGTTGAAAGGGATAGGCAAAATAAGCCATGAGGCTACAGCCTATATCTTTTTGGTTTAAAAAAAAAGAAGTGCAGTGTTCTTTGTGAACACAGAACTGTCACTCACTTGTACACTCAAAACCGTGAGTGTACGTGTGCAAGAATGTGATTTGGAACATGGCCTTAGATTTATTAGCAACAGACAACTTTAAAGATTCATAGCTACGTTTCTGTTACCTTATGGCTAACTGCTGCTTCCTGTTTGTTAGACACGACAGCAGTTCAGTAACTGTACTTTCACTTCACTTTCAAGATTCTGATGCACTTACAATGAGGATATTATGCTTTTTTTTTAGGGTTGTAAAAGTTAAGGTCTCACTCACTCACTCACTCACTCATCTTCTTCCGCTTTATCCGTTCCCGGGTCGCGGGGGCAGCAGCCTCAGCAGGGATGCCCAGACTTCCTTCACCCCAGACACTTCCTCCAGCTCTTCCGAGGGGAGTCCAAGACGTTCCCAGGCCAGCCGAGAGACATAGTCTCTCCAGCGTGTCCTGGGTCTTCCCCGGGGTCTCCTCCCGGTGGCACATGCCTGGAACACCTCCCTAGGGAGGAGGGACATGCCTGGAACACCTCCCTAGGGAGGCGTCCAGGAGGCATCCGATACAGATGCCCAAGCCACCTCAGCTGACTCTTCTCAATGTGGAGGAGTAGCGGCTCGACTCCGAGCTCCTCCCGGGTGACCGAACTCCTCACCCTATCTCTAAGGGAGCGTCCAGCCACCCTGCGGAGGAAACTCATCTCAGCCGCTTGTATCCGCGATCTTGTCCTTTCGGTCACTACCCAAAGTTCATGACCATAGGTGAGGGTAGGTGCGTAGATTGACCGGTAAATCGAGAGCTTCGCCTTTCGACTCAGCTCCCTCTTCACCACGACGGTCCAGTACATCGACCGCATAACTGCGGACACTGCACCGATCCGTCTGTCAATCTCACGCTCCATCATTCCCTCACTCGTGAACAAGATCCCGAGATACTTGAACTCCTCCACCTGAGGCAGGACTTCTCCACCCACCCGAAGAAGGCACGCCACCCTTTCCCGATGGAGAACCATGGCCTCGGTTTTGGGGGTGCTGATTCTCATCCCTGCCGCGTCGCACACTCAGCCTCAAACCGCCCCAGGACATGCTGAAGGTCCCGGTCTGATGAAGCCAACAGGACAACATCATCTGCAAAAAGCAGAGATGAAATCCTGAGGTTCCCAAACTCGATCCCCTCCGGCCCCTGGCTGCGCCTAGAAATCCTGTCCATAAAAATTATGAACAGCACCGGTGACAAAGGACAGCCCTGCCGGAGTCCAACATGCACCGGCAACAAGTCTGATCTGCTGCCGGCAATGCGAACCAGACTCCTGCTCCGATCATACAGAGACCGGACAGCCATTAATAGAGGGCCCTGGACTCCATACTCACTGACCCCCCACAGAATGGCACGAGGGACACGGTCAAATGCCATTTGGAATCCATTTGTCTTAATTTTTCTGTTAAAAATGATCCATCCAATTCTGGTGAGATGGCTTTCACAGAGTTTATTTATTTGCTGTGTGGAGCAGCCAGGATGTCTTCATTAAACTACATGTGAGAGTCTGAAAGGAGCAGATCAAACAGCTGCTTATCAGGCTGTGACGCAGAGCGGCATTAGGCACGGATGTTTTTTACAATGCCTGTCTTTCCCACTGAAAAGATGTCCAAGGTATGAGAGTGATGGCTTCTGCCTCTCTTACAGGAGAAAGATCCCTGGCTGAATTCTCATTAATTGGATGCCAGAGCCTGTAGTGACAGTTTCATGGCAAATAGCTGCATCCTGCAGCTTTGTCACCATGTAATTAATGAAAAGGTGGGAGTAAGTTAAGAGAATCTGAAGGCGTAAAAAATAATACACAATAATACGGTAATGTTCAGGAGGACAAAGCAAAGTGACAAAGTTTATTCTCAGAAACAACACGCAGTCGGCAGTAATTGCCCCAAAAAGTGAGAAATAGTAAGGCGAGCACAAGCTCACACAGTGTCTCTCTCTGCTGGAGACACGGCATCACATAAATAAGATGGTAATGAGCCCACACTGGCTTTAAAACCTTTTTTTTTTCTTTTGCACGAGAAGAGAATCTAATTACAGTGTAATGTCACACAGTCTGTACACACACATGCTTGCAAGCACATCTCGTGATGAGTCTGTTAAGTTCAAACTTGTATTTGTGGGTGTTTCTAGCTGTCTTGTGAAGGATAATTTTAATGACCTCTAATATCAACAGTTCATTGTGGAGGAAAAAAACATATCTCTTCTGCGTGCCGCAGACTAACACAACTTATTAAGAAGTACAAAATGGCATGACACATTTATTTATGGAACAAAAAAGGGGCATATCTTTGTGAACTTGGGATTTACTGCTAGAGAGCACGTTCACTTTGTTGATGACTCTCAAATCTTATAATTACTAATATCTTGGCAAGCATGAAAAGTAAATGTACAAGCTGATCTGGTTACCTTATAATAAAATACAACCTTGTTATAATAACTTAAACTACATCTTGGCTAAGACAGGCAGCAGCTAAGAGCGACAGTTGTCACAAAGCTTATGTCATCGCCTACACCTACTCGAGGTTGCAGGGATCTGCTGCAGATTATCCCAGGTCTCTGGGTGAATGGCAGCAGTACACCCATCATCACAGGGCCACATGTAGACAAGTAACCATGCACGTCGCTCACCCTTTCTCCCAGTAAACCTGAAATAGGAGAGAGCCCACACAAGACCAAGATCCACACAGAAAAGCCCTTGCTGGGATTCAAACCAGGCAACACTTCCGTGCTGCTCTTGCTGCGTCTAAAATATTTAAAATATATGTTTGAATTAACAAATTAGAGCACATGCTTTAGGTTCAGGTGAGTTTGCACCTGATTCCAGGTCTAGGGAGCGGCATATTAAATACCTTTCATCCTCATCTTTAGGTCCAGTTAAAAGAGTCCAGTTTGGTAGCGAAGACATTAACTTTGGATTTTGGTCTGATCTGTAGGTAGGAGGAGAAAACAGCAAGAATGTATTAGTAAATTAATAGATACCAGTGCCTAAGACTATAATTGCACAAGGATTTTGTACAGTGCCGCAGAGCCACATGTCTATATCAAATGAAGACTTAAAAGACAGATTGTAAATAATACATTCTATCCATCACTTTATCATTTGACGTTTGATATTTTTCTGTATAGTTCTGGTTGCATGCACCTCTATAATTGGTTCAACTGAGGTGTGAACATTTCTGATAACTGTCTTATCCAAGAAAAAAATAACAAATAGGATCTTGGCAAAATTTCTCTGGTGTCCATGGAAACCAATTGAAATGTTTCAGCGGTCAAGTCACTGGACCAATACGCTCGCTGAGCAGAAGGCTTTGAGAGTCGAGTTTCATGTCAGTTTATATTTTCATGGTTTTACTTCTGGGAGCTCAGCAGTTTCACCCGTCAAAATGTTTTAAATGATCTGTGTGCAGGCAGAACAAAAAGTTGATTAAAGCATCAGGATTGGATCAGTTACTTTCGCCTTTCTGGTTCTCATTCCCTTGAGTTGAAGCAGGTTCGCATAGTTCAGATTCATGACTTCTTTTTCCAATTTAGATTTGATACTTGATCCTTATTTTGTCTTCCAAAGTTTTGGTTTGTCCTTGATGCATTTGAGATTAATTTGGAAGTCGATTAGCTGGACAGTAACATTAGTCAGATGTTTGTAATAATATCACAGACTGTAGTCTGTTGATGACATGCATTTCTGTCTTTTGTGCACATTGACAAAAAAAAGAAAAATGAAATCACACATTTTCATAGTCCTTTGTGAAAGTAATTGTCAACTTTAACACGATCACAGGTTGTTTGTGGAATTTTACGGAACGGTCAACCACATAATCTAATCTGAGGTTTTCTCTTAACTGAGCCAGGGCTTTTTTACACTCAACTTTTGTCTTCAGTGGCTACAGTATATACCAGTATATCCATTTTCAGTCACTGTTTGGTCAGGTGTAAGCTTTAAAAGCTGTCAGTTGTTATAGTTAAACGCATGTAAAAGGAACAATATTCTTTTATGCATCATTTTACCACGCACTTCAGGAATATTCCCTGGCTGAATGATGCTTTGGAGCTGATTTAAAGTTGTACTCGGGGGCATTTTTAAACTAATAGCTAATTCTTGATCATTCCAAATAAGTATTGCGTATTTTACTGATGCCTTTTTTAAGAGCCTTTTTTTTAATCAATTCCACGTGAAACAATATTGTAGCATTTTCAAAGGAGTCTTGCAGTTCTAGTAACAAATCCAAATGACTTTTATTTATGCTGCTTGGTTAATGGCGATCCCTTTTACTGGTGCAGCGATGAATGTGAACTTGATGTGACCCAGATGTGCATGATCAGATAGATTTCATGAAAGTTTGCTGATCTCAATACTTTGTACAATGTAAGATAATGTATTAAAGGAGGTGTATTATGAAAAAAAAAACTTTTTCTGTGCTTGAGAACATTTATGTTGGTTTGTACAATGACAACCAACTAATCAGTCAATAAATAAATTCAAAACTCCACAAATATTTTGAAATTTGATACTGGATTATCTTCTGGAAATGGAAAAGGCTTTTTATCACCAAATATCAGCTGGTAGTGCTATGGGCTTTCCTGTGGTCTTCTAACTTGCTGTTATGGATAATCTGATCCACCACTTCAGTCCTGTGATGGAGTGATGACTTCCAGCACCAGAGACAACTTGAACATAATGGATGGATGAGAATACCACAAATGCACTGCTTTGATCGGCTTTTATCCGCCCACGCCCTCTCTGTTATTGCAAGCAAGATCTTCAGAAGTTGTAGAGGACTGTTTCTAGATGATAAACGTAATTAATGCTTCCTAGCACTAAAGAGCAGAAAAAAAAGTTTAAATAAGCTAAGGAACCAAATGGGACTTTTCAGTTTTTGTGCTCAGAAGAGAGAGCGTCTCTGTAATATCACAAAGATTAGCAGCATCCTCTCCCAAAGCCATGCGGAAAAACTAATTCACGTGTTTGTATCTTCTAGACTAGATTACTGTAATGTTTTATTAGCAGGATGTCCAAATAATTCTCTGAATATCTTCCAGCTGATCCAAAATGCAACTTCTCTCCAGTGTTCACCTCCCTCCATCGGCTCCCCATAAAACTCATAATCCAATTCAAAATGTTCTTGCTTGTGTATAAAGCCCAAAACGGCCTAACTGTGCGATATTTATAAGACCTAATAGTACCTTATGTTCCTAACAGAGCTGTTTGTTCTCAGAGTGCAGGTTTATTCGTAGTTCCTACAGTATCTAAATGTAGATTTGGAGGACGGTCTTCTGCTATCAGGCACCGTTACTATGGAACCAACTTCCAATCTGGGTTAAGGAGGCTGACACCACCTCTACCTTTTTAAAGCAGCATTTCTGCTTAGTAAAGTGTCTAGTTAGTGTAAACTCTAGTGTGTTAGGGCCAGTAGTCATAGCTGCAGCTGCAGGACAAGACTAAAACACTTCGTCTGAAATAGAGCTACATTGTAGATATATGCTGCTATAGACCTATGCTGCAGGGGGACACCAACATGATCCACTGAGCGGTGCCCATCACACCTCCTTCTCTCCTCTTCTTCTCTTTCCTTTCTTCAGATCAACCTTCAGTTATTAATTTGAAGTATCTCATAACCATCATCACAGCAAAAAAAACAGGGTTTACGGCTGTGTATACCCCCGGTATTTCAGGTGCTAGCACGGGAATTTATGTAAGGTAAACCAGCCGAAAACGAAAAATTTTCCCGGTCCGGAAACACCCGTATTGTACTGGGACCTCCTGCTGTGTTTGGAGTAGCCAGCTCAGCAGGGTGCCATGCTGGCTATTGTCACACAAAGGTGTGACATTCCAGACTTGAGGGGGGGGGGGGGGGGTAACTTCACCGACCCAAGCCTCACCCCCCAATAATTTTTACCAATATTCAATTAACACTAAATTAAAAACATCTCAGTTCCATATACTGTAACTCACTAACTCAAATATTGCTGTAACTTACCCTTGTTTTCCGTTGTCTAGTCTTCATTGCATTGTTTAATTTCTTTTTCTGGGGAGCATTTTCTGGCTGATCGAGACGATGGCTCCTTTTCAAAGACTCAAAATAAGTCTTGCAAGCAGCTAAAGCACAAGCAAAAATACAATTAGAATTTAATTAGTTTCAATATCTATTCAAAGCAATTCTAAAAGAACAAGGATGGATGTGCCTTTCTTTTTACCTGTTATCACGTCGCTGTCTGTGTCAGGAAAAGCAATGCCGACCTGCTCCAACATGTATGTCGTAACTGCAAGGTTATGTGGAGAATTGATACTGTTGGGAAAGAGAGGAGCCATGTTAGTTGATTAAAAACAAACTCAAACCCCAAAGAAACCTTTTATTTATTTTTTGTGTGGAGAAAATAGATCTAGATCACACGTGACTACACTGAGCACACGTGACTGTCTGTTACCCGTTGCCACAGCCACACATGTTTCAACAATTTCTTTCCTAATGCCGTTTATTCATTTATTTTTCATTTTGCTGTGGTAAATTACAGTGATTACAAACAAAAAACATATATTTACCCTTGTTTTGGATCCACTTTCATAGTGTTGTTTTCAGAATTGTGTAAATGTCTTACAGCCTCCTGTATAGATTAATAATACAAAGTTAGTGTGATTCTAAAAGTATTTAAGCATTATTGCCTCCTGTGGACACGCAGTTAAATGTAAAAGGAATTGTCCACAGTCCTTATAGTCATAAGCAAACTTACTTACAGCAACGCGTGTGTTCTTTGCTCTTTTAATCCGTTTTGCGGGTGTGGAATCAACAATGGAGCTGCAACTTTCAACACGATCAGAGTTCTTCACTTCCTCGTCCAGTAGTTCAAATCTGCCGTCCATGTCTTGTAGTGTGCGCTCTGATTTGGATAAAAGCCCAAGGACCGTTTATGCGACATGTTTTACAACAACGCAGCAGTATCTCCTCAAAAGCAAAAAAAGTTCTACCTGGCGGGAGCAAAACAAACTAACTAGGAAAAACTTTAAAGACCCCCGCAACTCTCAACGCTGTGAGACAGAAACCAATGACATTACTGAATCAATTCTTAGCCACACCCCGCAATAACATAAAGGCCCTATCTCCATTTGCTATTCACGTAGGCCAATTGGGCATAGACAGGTTGGGGGAGTTTGAATGGTAACTCACAGAAGTGTTGATGGCCGTTTGATGGCTCTTGTGTGATGGCTCCTTTTTAAACAAAGGCCTTAAAGATCCCCTGCTGTTCCTCTACCCGTGGCAACAAAGTGGGGTCAGTAAACTCCCGATTACAGCTCAGAAATGGCCGTATTTCACAGTAAACTTCTTTCACCAGTAAATTCCCAATAACATCCACACACACCCAGCAAACACAAACATTACCGGTTAAATGGTATGTCAGCATATTCCCATAAACTCATCTTTTCGTGCTGTTCATTGTTCTCCATTGTTCTTGTAGTTTGTTGTGCTGGTCTGCCCTCTCTTTTTCTCTTCTGTGCATGTTTGCAGGCCAGAGTTTCAGTATCTGCATGCTGCCCTGCAGTCCTAACCTCTGATCATCCCACTGCTTGCTTCCACCTGTCTGTGTGGATGTCTGTTGGATATCTGCCGACATCCTGACCTGCAGTCCCACCTTCTGACCGCCTCAGTGTCTGCTGTCTACATCTGTTTATATAGTTATCCCTGTAGTGCACCAGCCAACCATTGTGTCTGTATCCCTCCTCTCTGTGTTCTTCATTCACTCTGTCTGAGCTCCCTTTTCCTGTTCTGTCCAGCTGGCCTTCAGCAGGAGGGCCCCCCCCTTATGATCCAGGTCCTGCTCAAGGTTTCTTCCCTCCTAAAGGGGAGTTTTTCCTTGCCACTGTTTGGCTTAAGGCTTTTCTCCCACTAGGGGAGTTTGTACCTGCCACTGTTTATGTAATAATTGCTCAGGGGTCATGTTCTGGGTCTCTGGAAAGCGCCTCCTGCTGTTGTAATAATAATAATAATAATCAAAGCTGCAAGCAGCGATGATCTGGTCCTCGTGCGTGCAATTTTCACCAATAAAGGTCAAGGACTCAAAACCGAGTCCGATGACGCAACCCATGACTCTTTATGTCAAACCATTCAAAAGTTATGGCAGAAAATAGGGACTATCAAATATCAACCAATCAGAAGAAGGGGCGGGACTAATTTGCACCAATTATGGTGAAGGACTCAAAACCATGTCCGATGACACCACCCACCAGTCTTTATGTCAAAACATTCAAAAGTTATGGCAGAAAGTAGGAACTATCAGATATGGACCAATCAGATGAAGGGTGGGCGCGCTTTTTGGCGTCTATCATCGCCATGGTAACGCTTTTGACTGAGAAAAGTAATGTGCGTCGTTGCAGGATGGAGACGCACATTTTTTTTTTTTTTTATTGATCTTTTTATAAGAAACAACATACACTTAAAACATGGAAACGTGTAGTCAAACAGACGCATTATACATTGTCTCCTTTTTTTTTTTTTTTTTTTTAAACACACAAAACCTAACAAAGGAACAGAGTCTCTGTAGCATTAAAAAATAAATAAACAGATGAGCAAGAAATGAAACTGGAAATAAATAAAACATAAAAAAAAAAAAAAAAAAATTAAGGAGATGAAAAGAAAATTAAGGGAGGGGGGGGGGTCAGTCGGTGGGTAGAGTCTTCAACGCGGTAAAGTGGTCTATGAACGATTGCCATTTGCGAATGAATTTAGCTGAGTTGCCTTTTACAGAGTATCTCACCTTCTCCAATTTAAGAAAAAACATAACATCACTAAGCCAAATAGAAATAGACGGGGACCTGGGGGATTTCCATAAAAGTAAGATACGACGTCTTGCTAAAAGGGATGTGAAAGCCAATACTTCTGACTGTGTGTGGCTGATATGTGAGGAGTCAACAGAGAGTCCGAATATTGCTAAGAGAGGGGCCATAACAACTTTTTTACCCAGAACTTTAGACATGATCACAGAATAATCACTCCAAAATTTCTGTAACCTAGGACAGGAGAAAAACATATGACTTAAATTGCAGGGAGAACCCTGGCATCTGTCGCATAAGTCTGCAACATTCGGATATATTTCCGATAATCGGGATTTTGATAGGTGGGCTCTATGCAGCACCTTAAATTGAATAAGTTCTAGTCTAGCGCAAGGCGTGCTAGATCGTATGCTACGGATAGCTTTATCCCACAGCTCCCCTGTGAAGTCAAGGCCCAACTCTCGTCCCCAACCCTCCCGAGCTTTATCTACAGAATGATCATCAAATGTCATACACAGTGCATATATCTTAGATATCAGAGACTTTTGACTGAGTTTCATAGTTAGAAGATCATCCCACGGTTGGTTCGCAGGAAGGGAAGGGAAGCATGGAAACAAAGCAGAGGCGCAGTGTCGAAGCTGGAAGTAGCGAAACAAATGGGAGGCAGGCAAATTGAACTTTGACCTCAGATCTGAGAATGTGGAAAAGATACCATCCTTATATAGATCCCTGAAGTGCTTAATGCCCCGGTTGTACCAAATCATAAAAGTGGTGTCTATTAGTGATGGAGGGAACAGATGATTCTTAGTAACAGGTGTATAGATGGATGGAGAAGCAAATTTAAAGTGGCGCCTAAACTGTGACCAAATCTTAAGGGAGGAAAGCACCACAGGGCTATTTGTAAACTTAGAGGGATTCAATGGTAAAGAGGAGGAGAGTAGGGCCGTTACAGAGGATGAAGAGAGTGACTGAGCCTCCAATCTGCACCATAATAACTCAGGAGACTGAAGCCAATAAATTAGTTTGTGAGTATGCGCTGACCAATAGTAAAGCATAAAGTTTGGTAGTGCTAGACCCCCATTAAATTTAAATTTTTGGAGAAGCGAATATCTCACTCTGGGTGTCTTACCGGCCCATAAAAAGTTGGAAACAATTTGGTCAAGTGATTTAAAAAAAGATTTTGGTAGAAATAAAGGAGTGCATTGGAACAAAAAAAGAAATTTAGGCAATACAGTCATTTTCACTGTGTTAATTCTTCCTATCAGCGACAGTGGTAGGGAGTTCCACCTCTGTAAGTCCGCCTTCACTTGAGTTACCAGTGAGGAAAAATTAGCGGTGAAAAGAGAGGGCAGAGTGCGGGTCACATTAATCCCTAAGTATCTAAAGCCCGACGGGCTGAGTTTAAAGGGGATATCAGATTGTTTGAGTTGTAAAGCAGAGGAGTTTATGGGGAAGCATTCACACTTGTTAAGATTGACCTTATAGCCGGAGAAGGATCCATAATTCTTCAACAGAGATAATATTGGTGCAATGCTGGTTAAAGGGTCAGATACATATAAAAGGAGGTCGTCTGCATAAAGTGACAATTTGAGTTCCACATTGGACCTAGAGACTCCGCGAAATAGAGGAAGAGTTCTTAGAGCAATTGAAAGTGGTTCGACGGATAGAGCGAATAGCAAAGGGGAGAGAGGGCAGCCCTGTCTCGTGCCACGTGATAATGTAAAATAAGTGGAGTAGTTGTCATTGGTGTGAATGCTGGCCTGAGGGGAAGTGTAAAGAAGTCTAATCCACGATATAAACCTGTGTCCAAATCCGAATTTATGAAGTGTTGCAAAAAGATAGTTAAATTCGACACGATCAAACGCTTTTTCAGCATCAATTGCGATAACAACTTCAGGGAGTGGAGAAGAATCTTTAGAGAGAATCACATTAAGAAGTGTACGGACATTATAAAAGAGCTGGCGTCCCTTGATGAAACCATTCTGCTCCTCAGATATGATGCTAGGAAGGATCTTATCAAGACGAATTGCTAGTGCTTTGGCTAAAATTTTGACATCCACATTCAGTAAAGACAAGGGCCTGTAAGAAGTGCATGATTCAGGGTCCTTGTCCTTCTTCAAAAGGAGGGCAATGGACGCCTGCATTAAAGAGGGAGGCAATGAGCCATGATCAAGGGACTCATTGTACATTGAAAGTAAAAGGGGGGCTAATTTGTCTTTGAATTTTTTGAAAAACTCAGCTCCGAACCCATCGGGACCAGGGGCCTTGTTGCTTTGCGTAGCTTCAATGGCGGCAGCAATTTCTTGCAAGCTGAAAGGAGCATCGAGGCCATTAGCCACATCCAAATTAATAGTAGGGACAGTGATATTATCAAGAAAGGAGGTCATTTCTGCTGTGTCAAGTGGAGATTCTGACTCATAGAGAGAGGAGTAGTATGACTTAAAAATTGTGTTGATGGCGATTGGATCGGTGGTAAGTGTGCCATTAGAATCTCTAATGCTGGGAATCAGTCTCGACGTTGCTTGCCTTTTTAATTGGTGAGCCAATAACCTGCTTGGTTTATCGCCGTGTTCATAATAGTTGGCATGAGCGCGTAATAGGAGCCGTTCAGAATCGGCTGTCGCTATAAGATCGAATTTTGACTGCAAATCAAGCCGTTGTTTCAGTAAACTCGGACTTGGGTTAACTGAGTTTAGTCTGTCTGTGTCCTGAATTTTAGATGTGAGCTCCTGTAATTTAGCCCTGCGGATTTTACTGGCGTATGCTGAATAAGAGATAATCTGTCCTCGCAAATATGCTTTGAGTGATTCCCATACTAGCGAAAAACTGGTAGAGTCTGTTTTGTTTAATGCAATGAAATCATCTATTGAAGCAGATATAGAAACATTAAATGCATCGTCGGATAAAAGCAATGGATTAAACCTCCAGGGAGAAGAAAAACGGGGGCGCTCAGACCATGTTATATTCAAAGTTAGAGGGGCGTGATCCGAAATAACGATTGGGTGGTATACGACAGAAGTAACTTTGGGGAGAAGAGAGCCATCAACAAAAAAATAGTCAATACGTGAATATGACTGATGTACTTGAGAAAAAAAAGAGAATTCCTTATCTCCAGGATGTGAGAACCTCCACGGATCAACAAGCCCGTTCTTGACTGTAAAATCGGTAATAGATTTTGACATAGAGGATTGAGTCAAAGTACGAGGATTCGAACGGTCCAAAGAAGGATTAATAACACAATTCAGATCACCGCCCAGTATTGTAATATGCGTATTTAAGAAAGGGAGGTTGCCAAACAGCCTATCCGTAAAATTGGGGTCATCAAAATTAGGGGCATATATATTCACCAACAATACAGGGTTACAGTATAGAGTGCCCGCAACAATAAGATATCTACCATTCTTATCAGATATTGTCCTGGAGACGGAGAAATTGACTCTTTTGTTGATCAAAATTGCTACTCCTCTAGACCTAGAATCAAAATTTGAATGAAAAATATCACCCACCCAAGCTCGTTTGAGTCTGAAATGATCTTTATTTCGCAAATGAGTTTCCTGAAGGAAAGCTATGTCAGTGTCCAAGCGTTTCAAATGTGAAAAAATCTTTGATCGCTTAATTGGATTATTCACACCTTTAACATTCCAGCTAGTGAATGTAATGTTTGATCCAGTATCAGGCTTGTGCAGATTACGATCGCTCATAGGCATTCTCTGAGAGAAAATAAGACCGACTCACCCACCACCAGAGGAGATATAAGGAAAAAAGGTAAAAGGGAAAACCAAAACAAACAAAACTCAGGAGTATATACATACCTACAGAGACAAAAAGCCAACATCCCATAACCCCCGCCCACCCACCCAACGCACATTAGATGATCCCATCCCCAAACGATGGAAACAGCCGTGCTGGCTTCAAAGGAAGCCATTCTCGAAAGGAGATGCTTTCGACTGTAAAGCTAGATACAAAAACGAAAACAAAATTAGCTCCTGCAGAGTTAAAACCTTAAAAAAATTAAAATAAAATAAAATATGAGGCATATGAAACCAACAATCTGAGCCATTCTGACGAACGCTGTCTTGTCAGGGTAACAACAAACGTTAATTAAATTAAGGAGATCTTTGGCCTATAGAACAATGATATATACATATATGTACTCGCACACCCACACAGACGCGCACACACATGCACACAATTTAAGCAAAGACAGGGGTGTGTGCATATTTTCTAATCAAGGCATCATACCAGAGAAATGATTAGGCCTTCAATTTTAAACGGTGTTGTTCCCATTGATAGTTAGAAGAGAGAGAGAAAGAAAAAAAAAATAAAAATTAATAAAAAAAAAAAAAAAAAAAAAAAAAAATTACGACATAAAGTCCCATTTTCTGAGTTGACTCAGTCACTCAACCCGGGCCATAGTCCCGCATGGAGGCATATGAAACCAACAATCTGAGCCATTCTGACGATCGCTGTCTTGTCAGGGTAACAACAAACGTTAATTAAAATTAAGGAGATCTTTGGCCTATAGAACAATGATATATACATATATGTACTCGCACACCCACACAGACACGCACACACATGCACACAATTTAAGCAAAGACAGGGGTGTGTGCATATTTTCTAATCAAGGCATCATACCAGAGAAATGATTAGGCCTTCAATTTTAAACGGTGTTGTTCCCATTGATAGTTAGAAGAGAAAAAAAAAAAAAAAAAAAATTTAGAAAAAAAAAATAAATAAAAAAAAATAAAATAAAAAAAAAAAAATTAAAAAATTAAAAAATTAAAAAAATTAAAAAAATTACGACATAAAGTCCCATTTTCTGAATTGACTCAGTCACTCACCCCGGGCCAGAGTCCCGCATGGACAGCAAGCTGGATAAATCGTCCCAGAAAATTAGCTGGTAGTCACTTTTTTTATTTTCCTGATGAATGCCAGGGCTTCATCTGGCGACGTGAAGTCACGCTGCTGGCCATCATGGGTTACACGCAGCCGGGCTGGATACAGCAATCCATACCGGACTCCTTCAATCTCCCGCAGCTGACGGCGCACGTCATTAAAGGCAGCGCGCGCCCGCGCTGTCTTGGCTGTGTGATCCGGGAACACGGAGATGCTCATACCCCGGACTTTTATCCGCTGCCGCTCTCTCGCCTTTCTCAGGATGTCAGCGCAGTCGGTGTAATAATGGAGCCTTGCCACTATTGCGCGGGGCCGCTCCCCGGTCTTCGGTCTCGGCATGAGGGTGCGGTGGGCTCGGTCCACCACCGGCTCTGCGTCGAGGGAGAAGGCTTCCGCCAGGAGCCTGGAAACGCCGGCTGCAGATGAAGAGTCAGGATCCTCCTCCGGGACGCCAATAATCCGCAGGTTCTGCCGACGGGACCTTGACTCCAAATCCTCGCATCTGTCCTCCAGCCTCACATATTCTTTCGACAAGTGATCAACTTTTTTCTGGAGAGCAACGATGTCATCTGAGCAGCTTGAGAGCGAGAGCTCGATCCCAGCGACCGTGGCTGCGAGACCCGCGACGTCCGCCTTCATGGAGGAAATACTGCCAGAAAGATCAGCTTTAAGGGAAAGCAGCTCGGACTTAATGGACGTTAAATTCTCGTTCAGTGCTTGCTGAAGCTCTGACCTAAATACAGCCGCAACATCATTGCGAAGAGCAGAGAGAAGTTCGGTTTTAAGCCGGCTGAACTCCGCAGCTGGAACCTGCGCAGCGCAGGTGCTCTCCGGAGGAGGGGAATCACCGCGGGGCGAGGAGACGGCATGAGCAGCAGGCCGCGGGTTAGCTGGAGGGTTATTCCCCGCTTTGACGGACTTTGGAGGCATTTCCGTGGTAAGTCGTCGAAGTAACCGCGTTGAAAATAGGTTAGTTAAAACCAAAGCCGTGGGAGTGATACAAAAAGTGCCAATAAATGCTGAATTAAAATTAACTCTGCAGGAGCTCCGCTAATTACGTCTCACCCCATGTAAAGCTAAGCCGGAAGATCGGAGACGCACATTTTGATGTATAACACACCTGGGTGCACATTACGGTTCGAGCGAAGAAATGGCCGAAGAAATGGCATAAATTGCGCCAAAATTACATGATTAATTCAAAATGGCCGACTTCCTGTTCGGTTTCGGCCATGGCGCCAATAGATTTTTCTTTAAGTTGGGACATGATACAGGTGTGTACCGATTTTCGTGCATGTACATCAAACCGTATTGTGGGGCTTGAGGCACGAGGTTTTCTAGGGGGTGCTGTTGAGCCATTAGGCCACGCCCATTAAATATCACATTTTTCGCCAGGCCTGGCTTGCGTGCAAAATTTGGTGACTTTTGGGGCACGTTTAGGGGGGCAAAAAGGCCCTCATTTCGTCGGAAAAATAAAAATAAATACGAGGAAAATAAAAACAATTCCTACAGATACAATAGGGCCTTCGCACGGTAAGTGCTCGGGCCCTAATAATAATAATCAATTTTATTTATATAGCGTAGAGTAGCAGAGGTCTTTAACATCCAGAACATATGTGCTGGAAGCAGAAATCTACCACACTTTGGATGCAAAGTCATGTAAACTTTGATAAAAAAAATCTGTTTCAACTTCACTTGTGTTAAATTTAGGAGGTATGGGTTACTGTTGGTGGTCTCTTCTTCCCCACATGATGAAAATTGTTCACATAGCTAGAGTGAGTACAGAGTGACTGAGAATGTAATAATGACAGAAAAAAGAAGAGCCTCCGTGCAAGAGACCAGAAATCTTGGACACGGTCAAAAAAGCACAAAAGTTCCTCTGGGTCTTTTTATAAAGCCATACTACAAAATGTCAGTGTTGCACTCAGGTGCTCACACTACGGATTGTGGGATCACTTGAAAACAAACAAAAAGAATATAAATGTGCCTTTTAGGGCCAAATATCAAGAACTACTGAAGCAAATATTTTCACTTTTAGACATTGGTCTCTTGCTCAAGCGTGGAATATCTTCACTCTTGGCTTGCTCGCTCTACATCTCATCCCATGAGCAACCGGTTGTCAGAAAAAGGTACTTTATCTATTTACCTCATACAACAGCATTTCAGTACAGCAGACTGGACCCCAGTGGCTTAAGCATCACCACCCACAGACTCGTCCCTTCCTGAACACCTGTGTTTCTAATTACTTGTGCATTTTATTCACCACTCCTGGGAAAGGCTCCGACTGGATGCAACCAAAACAAGCCAGATGTTTTCATCAGATACCAGGTTTGAATGTGAATGGCAAGACGATCCTGACTGGAGAAAGAATTGGAATATTGGCAGTCCACAACTCTAGAGCTGCTTCAACTGGGGAAAGATGATGCAGCTTCTGATCCTGTGTTGTTTTTCTTTAGTTCAATTCAAATATTCTTTATTATTCCCAGAAGGAAAATGAATGCTAAGCGTACATGTAGGACTTTCATTCAGGCTGCATTCAGGATGCTGGCAGCGAAGCAGGAGTCTTTTGTCTCTGACATCTGTTGCTTTAACTGCTGCAAGCAGCCAGTCCAGATGTAAGAGCATTAAAATTCTGTTCCCCTTCTGAAATGCCGGGTTGGAGTCTGATGTGAGAGCTAATGCAGAGAAAGGACCCCGACTGCATTGAACTTTGCTCAACTCTTACACAACTGCAAGGGCACAAAAAGCCTGGCTGCACAGAAAAAAATGCAAGCAGTGTCGTACTATTCAGTATTTTCAAGATATTTTAACTGAGCTGTATTCATTTTTCAATGCAATTTACAAGAACATGAAGGATGCGTGGAAACATCACTGTGATTTCGCTTAGCTTAAAAGACTGAGTGAAAAATAAAATGCAGTTTTCCCGGGATCATTTGTTTTTCTAAACTACGTATCCAAAACAGATAAAACAGGACTGTATATGACAAACAGATGTTTTGGCTTGAGTCTCTCCAACAAATGTTCGGAAATGGAGCAGAACTGGACTCTCAGGGCTTTTTTGGGGGGATTACACTGAATGAGATAAAATAAAATATCTGCTATATTGCAATTTTTTGCCAAGAACTGTCCCTCAGTTAAGACAAACATTTGCTCAAAAAGATCTGTGTGTTTTTTCCTTTTCTTTTCTTTTTTTCTGCAACATTCTCCAGTCCCTTCATCATGAGTGGGCATGACCGGGCCTCACCCGACCTCTTCAATTGGCAACTGGCAGATTATCAGAGCACCCAATCAGCATGATGGATTGCAAATGTTTGTTGCATGAACTTGTTTATCCAGAACTTTCCATTCTTTCTATTTCAAGAAATTCTCCTCTTAACAACGTCACACTGATTGTGAATTTGAAGGAGGACTTTTGTATTGGGTCTGTTTCACGCCGTGACATGCAGGATAAGCAGCATTTGTCATTTATACTCTGTTATTTGCTTGTCTCGAGAGAATTTTCTACCTTGACTGTGTTGGTTAATGGTATAGGATTTACCTAAAGGACAAATAACAAAGACACAAACCACTTAAGGAGGCCCAAAAAAGCAAAGCAAATTGATTTAAGTTGAAATTGACACACGAGTTATAATGGAAAGGAGGAGAGCAGAGGATTTAAGAAATACTGTGAGCCCTCTCCACTAAAGTCTTGCTTCACAGCTTATCCAAACTGACAGAGGACAAGTTAACCTGGTGAAATTTAGATTCTTCCAACCACCTCCAACATCCTGATGGCAGATCCAGATACTGTGACCTGAAACAGCCTGTCTGGATGTTAGAGGTCCAAGAACCCATGCTGTGGGTGTCCTGATTTCGCTTTTGAGTTCATGGGATCCAAGAGATGATGCAGCCAACACTAATGTTGCCCCTTTTTTTTCATCTTCTTCTTTTTTGTTGATAAATTAAATGTCAAAGTCCAAAACCAAAGAATGCTTCAGCTCTTCAGCATTCCCCATCCACTGTAACCTGTCTGTGGCACTCAGACCTGCTCCATCTGTTTCTACTGAGTGTTGGAGTCACTGACGACACACTAACACTGGTTGGTCTGAACAGTAACTGTTGGTTGAAGCGTGTGGTTCATACTAAAACTTTACGAGAGACAGGAAAATAACTGACCTTTTTGGATTTACTGTGTTGTTTTCTTATTTTGTCACAAGTAAAAGTGCTGTTGTAGTCATGTGCTGGCCATTACAGCAATAGGGAACTTTATAACATATATATATATATTTTGTCGGACACAATTACGGGCCGCACACCCAGCAGGATTGTAGGGAAAGGGGCGTGGTCACGGGGAGATTTATGGTTGCTAGGTTACGCGTCTTCTCTGTGATTTACAGCTTAAGAAAACTCAAATATCCTATCTCAAAAAATTTTAAATATTCTGAGAATCTTAATCTTAAACTGTAAGCCGTAACCAGCAATATTGAAATAATAAAAGGCTTGAAATATTTCGGTTGATTTGTAATGAATCCAAAATGTATGACATTTTTAGGGCCCGAGCACCTTCAGTGCGAAGGCCCTATTGTATCTGTAGGAATTTTTTTTCTTTTTCTTTTTCTTTTTCTTCTGACAAAAGGAAGGCCTTTTTGCCCCCCTAAACATGCCCAAAAAGTCACCAAATTTTGCATACAAGTCAGGCCTGGCGAAAAATTTGATATTTAATGGTTTACATTAATGGGCATGGCAAAATGGCGCAACAGCGCCCCCTTGAAAACTTTGTTCCTCAAGCCCCACGATACGGTTTGACGTACATGCACGAAAATCGCTACACACCTGTATCAGAACACAACTTAAAGAAAAGTCTCTTGGCGCCATGGCCGAGACCCAACAGGAAATCAGCCATTTTGAATTAATCGTGTCACTTTGGCGCAATTTATGCCATTCCTTCGGCAGTTAATACGGCCCGAACCGTAACGTGCCCCCAAGTGTGTTATACATCAAAATGTGCGTCTCCATCCTGCGACACCACGCATTACTTTTCTCTTTCAAAAGCGTTACCGTGGCGACGCTAGACGCCAAAAAGCGCGCCCACCCTTCATCTGATTGGTTCAGACCGAAAAAACTTTGCGCCTCAAGCCCCATAATACGGTTTGACGTACATGAACAAAAATCGGTACACACCTGTATCATGTCGCAACTTAAAGAAAAGTCTCTTGGCGCCATGGCCGAAACCGAACAGGAAGTCGGCCATTTTGAACATTCTGAATTAATCGCGTAATTTTGGAGCAATATATGCCATTCCTTCGAGAATTAATACGGCCCGAACCGTATCGTGAACCCAGATGTGTTATACATCAAAATGTGTGTCTCCATCCTGCGACACCACGCATTACTTTTCTCTTTCAAAAGTGTTACCGTGGCGATGCTAGACGCCAACAAGCGCACCCCCTCTTCATCTGTTTGGTCCATATTTGATAGTTCCCAAAAGGCACCAAATTTGGCACGCAAGCCAGGCCTGGCAATAAATTAGATATTTCATGGTTTGCATTAATGGGCGTGGCAAAATGGCTCAACAGCGCCCCCCGGAAAACTTTGTGCCTCAAGCCCCACAATACGGTTTGACGTACATGCACGAAAATCGGTACACACCTGTATCATGTCGCAACGTAAAGAAAAGTCTCTTGGCGCCATTGCCGAAACCGAACAGGATGTCGGCCATTTTGAATTAACTGTGTAATTTTGGCGCAATTTATGCCATTCCTTCGGCAATTAATACGGACCGAACCGTAACGTGCACCCAGGTTTGTTATACATCAAAATGTGCGTCTTCATCTTGCGACTACGCGCATTACTTTTCTCTTTCAAAAGTGTTACCGTGGCGACGCTAGACACCAAAAGGCGCGCCCCCCCTTCATGTGATTGGTCCATATTTGATAGTCACCAAATTTTGCTCGCAAGCCAGGCTTGGCGATACATTTGATATTTCATGGTTTGCATTAATGAGCGTGGCCTAACGGCTCAACAGCGCCCCCTAGAATACTATTCTCTGCCATAACCTTTGAATGGTTTGACATAGAGAGTTGTGAGTGGTGTCATGGGACTCGATATTGAGTCCTTGACCATAATTGGTGAAAATTAGCTCCGCCCCTTCTTCTGATTGGTTGTCCATATTTCCTGCTATACATTTTTGAATGTTTTGACATAGAGAGTCGTGGGTGATGTCATCTGAATCAGTATTGAGTCCTTGAGCTTCATTGGCCTGAATTAGCCCCGCCTCTTCTTCTGATTGGTTCTCCCTATTTTCTGTTATAACTTTTGAATGGTTTGACATAGAGAGTCGTGGGTGGTGTCATTGGACGCTGTATTGAGTCCTTGACCTTCTTTGGCCTGAATTAGCCCCGCCCCTTCTTCTGATTGGTTGTCCCGATTTTCTACTATAACTTTTGAATGGTTTGACATAGAGAGTCGTGGGTGGTGTCATCAGATTCTGTATGGAATCCTTGACCTTCATTGGCCTGAATTAGCCCCGCCCCTTCTTCTGATTGGTTGTCCTTATTTTCTGCTATAACTTTTGAATGGTTTGACATAGGAAGTCGTGGGTGGTGTCATTTCTGATATGCTTATGGGGGGCGGTGGCCGTGAGTGCGAGGGCCCGTTCATCGCTGCTTGCAGCTTTAATTGTTTTTTTAATTGCATTACAGAAAATAAAGAACTTAATCACAATATTCAAATTTTCTGAGACAGTCCTGTATATATATATATATATATATATATATATATATATATATATATATATATATATATATATATATATATATATATAAATTACCTTGTGATGAAATTTGTTGTGATTTGGTGCTAAATAAATAAAGCTTAATTGAACTGAATAGAGTTTTTGTGCCTGTTGATACAAAACCATGCTAACCCATGTGGATTTTGATTGGAAAGGAACATAAAAAAAAAACTCTAATAAGAAAAGTAATCCAACATCTTGCAGAACAATAGTAACTCACAACACCACAGTTGCCTTTTTCCTGGTTCAATGGCAACAAGTATTAAAAAGGAATTATTGTTGTAAAGAGGAATAACGTTGGATTCATTTTAACTGGTTAAACGCTGACATTATGACTTGATATAAATCATAATGACACATTCCTTTGGTCTGTGCCCCAGCCAGAGTTTGACTGCATGCAGTTGACAACATGCAAGGCTGAAAACAATAAAATAGATGGATATCAACAATCTGCTCTCTGTTAAAAGACAAGTTCTTTCCTCCCCACAAGCTATCTGTACCAAGCGTTGCCAGCATTAAATTACAATGTCACCAGGTGACAAGGAGTCCATACAAGCGCTAAGTAGATGCATTGAACAAATCAGTGAGTGGATGTGCCGTACGTGTCTTCAGTTGAACACACACAAAACTCGAATAGTTGTTTTTGGACCAAAAGAAGAGCGTTTAAGAGTCAACACACAGCTTCAGGTATTACAGCTACAAACCACTGATAAGGCCTGAAATCTGGGTGTAGTCATGGACTCAGAGCTGAACCTTCAGAGACACATTAAAACAATTACAAAGCCGGCCTTCTATCACCTGAAGATCTTCTACACACGCACACACACACACACACACACACACACACACACACACACACACTCTCTGCTGATGTCTCAGCAGGACCTTAAAAAAATCATCCATGCATTTATCTTCAGTCAACCTGATTATAACAACAGTGTCTTCACCGGTCTGCCTAAAATGTCAATCAGACAGCTACAGCTGATCCAGAATACCGCTGTCTCACTAGAACTAAGAAAGTGGATCATATTTCCGTATTTTCCGCACTATAACGCACACAGCATTATAAGGCGCACTAAATATATGGTAAAATACCGTAGCCTACTATAGTGGCTGGGGTTGAGTTACGTATCTACCTGATGGAGCTGCGCTACAGGAAATGCTACAAAATCCTACAGCAAATGCAAAAAAAAAAAAACAAGAAGAAAAGTACCGTATGTCAAACTTTATTAACAAAATTAAAACCAGCTTTGCTCCGTCTCGTCAAAGTCGCCATGATGCGAGTCAGCGTCACAGCTGTTGTCTTGAACGTCTGTGACGATTCCTGCCGTTTTTAGCGCCATTATTTCGGCAGAACCAACTACAGTAGCTACAATCCCCCTGACTACAGTAACAGAAATGACCGTAATGATCATATATAAGGCGCACTGCATTATAAGGCGCACTGCCGGTTTTTGAGAAAATTAAAGGCTTTTAAGTGCGCCTTATAGTGCGGAAAATACGGTACTCTGGTTCTGAGGTTCTTACACTGGCTCCCTGTATCTCAGAGGATTGAGATTAAATACTGTTTGTTTTTAAAATCACTGAATGCTTTAGGTCCAAAATACATCAGAGACTAGTTGCCATATCAACCATGCAGACCTCTCAGGTCTTCTGGTTCAGGTCTGCACTGGGTCCACAGAATCAGAACCAAACATGGAGAAGCAGCATTCAGCTTGTATGCTCCACAGGTCTGGAACAAACTTCCACATCGAGGTTGAAAACTCATTTGTCTACAGCTGCCTTTGACTGAATGATTATAAATCATTCTGAATTCAAATTTAAACAATTTAAAGGTATAATCCCTGATTTTGGAGAGCTAGCAAGATTTGAAAGTGGCACCTCCTCTAAGGTGGTCCAGGAGTCCAGTTTTCCAGGACATTTTGGACAGAACATTTTCAACAAAACTATCCCATGTCTCATTCACCTGGCTGTAAGCGAGGCCGGTTTTAGGGCGGGGGCAGGGGTGGGCTGTGCCCATCCAAACGTGCATCCTGCCCACCCAATCAAAGTTATGGGGATCCTTTATTTTTTTAGAATTTTATTTTTTTATAAATATAAAAAAATATCACAGAATATCTGTACCGTTTCTGATTGGATGGGCACTGTGCATCATTTTTAGACACAACAATGAACGCATACCGCAAAAGTTGTGTCTCGGCGGAGGGACCTGACGTCCCAGCAAAATGAGCACAAGAAGTGTTCAGAACAGCAGACTCGGACACTCTGAGCCGAGGAGGACCCGTGGGAAGTGGACATGGGGGCTGGAAGCAGAGGGGCGTGGGCGGGACTTAAAATGAAGGCATCTGATTGGTTCTTTCCCCCCTGCCAAGCCTCTGGTCCTCTGACCAATCCGTTTCATTCGGACCGCAAAAAACAAATTGGTCAGAGTTTTTACAGGATTAAAGCTGTCAGAGAGGTCGGATTTTTTTCTTTCCTTTTTCTGAACACATTATTCACTGGCTACTCTCAGGATGGAAGGACCATTTCACCCAGTATAAGAACAAATGTTTTTGAATAAGATTACAGACTATACCTTTAAGTACTACACTGTAGCCCTAGTTTAAGTCTAACTTTTCTTTATAATGTAACTACACTGTAAGTCATAATCCTTTTACTTTTCATATTTTCATTATGTGAAGCAACTTGAGCTGCCTTGTTGCTGAACTGTGGTTTACAAATAAACTTGCCTTGCCTATCTGTCCATCTCTCCATGCTTGAATGTCAGGTTACAGAGATGGTGTGTACAAGCCAAAAACAGAAAATGTTGAGGTATTCAGAGGTGCCAATGTGGTATTATAGTTGGCTTTAACAAAGCAGCTGTGACTTTCTTAGATCTACTGCTTTGATCTGCAACTTGCACCGGGACCCACTTGAGCAACACAGCCGCTGGCACAGTTGGGAAGAAGCTGCCAAGTCTGAGTGTTTCCTTTGCAAGCAGCTATGGAGAACCGCTTTATTTACATTTTCATGCAGGATATTTACTGTGATCAGCTGTAAAATGTGTTTATTGTTTTTCTGAACTGGTTTGGCTACAGGTTTGCTGCTTGAAGCACACTTTTGCTGCTTGTGCCGTGATATTTCTTGCCAGCATCCGTAGCATCTGGATCAAAGTATAGCCAGAGGTTCCTCTAGACTGTCGTTTATTATCCTCACCCTTCCTGCTCTATGATAGGTTGAATTTAAAGCATTCTTGTGAGAAATGTGGAGGTCAGCGCCAGTATGGCCCAATGTCAATTTGTTGCCATTGTAAATCGACTCCACGTGGGACAGTCAATCTAAAGGACTATCAGTGTCTGAAAAAGACAGCAATTTCCCATGATGAAAAGCTGTATTTTTATTTTTTGTATCTCTCTGAGGCCAAACATAAGCACAGAAGTAATAAAAGAATAATGAAATGGACTGAATTTGCATTTCAAAATGTGTCTTGGGTTTTGTCAGGGGCAACAATTGTTCAGTTTTCTGTCAGTCGCTGCGAGTCCTCTCTGATGCAATGCAGACCAGCATGAAAGGAGCTTTGACAATATTTGTGAATTCCAGATAAATTGAAGAAGTTGGAGGCTTTTATTCAAGTAAAACCTCTCCGGCCAGAAAAACAGACGATCCGCCTCTAAACAAAATATGCAAATGATTTGCAGTCACTTATTTTCCAGTCAGATTGTTTTGATTTAAAAGAAAAGGAAAAGTTTCTGGCCCTTTTCATTATACAACAAAAGCTGCATTCCTGCTTCAAAATTAGCAAGTAAAAGAACTTGATCTCATGTAGTAAAATAAACCAGTGTGATTGCAAGCTTTTTCCTATTTTTCTTAAAAGTGACACAGTGTTTGAGGTCTAAAAGAACAACTGAACTTTGATTTTGTTTCCTGGCAATGTTTGAAAGTTAAACATTTCAAACTTTCTAAATGTCATCGATACTTAAACACTGTTTGCATTTGGGTTGCCATAACTCACTAACATTTGAGGTTTGAGTTTGAACCGTATCATCTTAAGTTCCGTCTGCCCTCTGGTGTAGGGATTGCATACACATATATGCTTAGATGTCGGCATGTTGATACTTCACTGAGTTGTCGGGTGTCATGTTTTATTCATTTGCAAGATTAATCTGTGGTTTGAAAAAAAGAAAAACAACACACTGCAGCTGATGTGTTTCTGATTTGCAATTTTCCCTTTGTAGCTGTGATTTTTAAGCTGGGAATCATTGTAAAGGTGAAATTGAAAGATCTATACTATTGCCTTTCAAATATTTTACTCGCTCAATTTTACATACATTGTTCCTTTGATTGCCTGCACTTTCGTTTAAGGTCTTATCATATATGAAGACAATTAAAAACACATTTGAAGTCTTGATTTTTAGCTTCCTGGGTTTTTATCTTGAGGCAGTTACTGCTTGCAGTTACAAGCATATTACAGAGGAGGGCGGTGTTGTCTCAATCTTTCATTGTGCTTCGATAACAGCTTTTGCCACTGAGCATAACACAAAATTTAGAAGAATTTGTTAGTTGTATTTCAGTTAAAAAGGTAATAAAACAATGCCACAATCTTATTTTCAGTCCTGGCTGCAGGGGTATTTTTAATGAATCAAATCAAATGGAAAAAGACAACATAAGCCTCTGTTTTAATATATTGAAATTTACTATTTAATTTTGTACATCTGGTCATGAGACAACAATCGAACCTGCCAACATCACTTTTATTCACACACTCCTTCTCTCTCACACACACATACACACATAATCATACAAAACCTCCACATTTGCTTGTGCTATTTTCATCATTTCATATTTGCTTTTATAATTTAAAAATAATTTAAATTTACAAAAAAAAAAAAAAAAATTAAAAATGGAATTTCGTGGGCACTTGAGAGAGATGTCACCCGAGCAGAGGGGCTGGCTGATACGTCAGTGAACGACTCAAAACCCCGACTGTTCAGAGCTTTAAGACGTTCTCCCAGAGAAATGAGTCATTCTGCAGCACTTTTGCCAGTTTCTCATTGAAGGGTCTGTAGAAGTCTCTCAGGATCTCCTTAGTGATGGGCAGCATGGGTCCCAGGTTTTTGTCAGCTGGTCTCCTGGTGTTTGACGCTGGACTTCTCGTGATTTCGGACTCCATTTCTTTTGTGAGTGGCCCTGTAAAGCAAGAACAACAAAAAAAACATCACTTCTATCACATCCTTGTCCTACTTTTCACATTTTCCTTAAGCTACAGTATCAACAAAATAAAACAAATACGCTGAATACGAAAAAACATAAATCACACCGTACAGAGCAGGCTTGCTTCTTGAAAAGTTAGTTTTCAGTTTTAGAGGAGTTTCATCCCCAAAGTACACTGCTCTCACATCACAACTGTTTTTATTTATCATACAATACAACCCTCTGCATATCACAGGGTTGGCATCTAAATGTTGATGCTGATGTTGATTTTTAATCAAAGACTGTCAAAGGCATAGTCATCTTTTTGTGTAAGCTTACAGAGGTGTCAAGTAACGAAGTACAAATACTTTGTTACCTTACTTAAGTAGAAATTTTGGTTATCTATACTTCACTGGAGTAATTATTTTTCAGACGACTTTTTACTTTTACTCCTTACATTTTCACGCAATTATCTGTACTTTTTACTCCTTACATTTTAAAAACAGCCTCGTTACTCTATTTCATTTCGGCCTTTAAAAAAAACTATCCAGTTAAATTGCTCCATCCGGATAGAGTGAATTTGGTTGTGGTTGTTTCAGATGTTCTTGTCCAGTTTTGTTCTTACATCCGTTCCCTCAGATTCCTGCAACTAAACTTGGATGTACATTCCAATAAAGGTTAGGATAAATGATAACATGCGTCTGAAGTTTGACTTTTTGCACCATTACAATACTTATAGGCAACTAGTCATCATATCTCCTGCTCTCTGAAACACATGTTAATGCTCAATAGTACACATATATGGTTCTTTAATATATTTGCATTATACTAAGATGCATTCATTTTCAATGGCTTTTGTCCTTAATGGCTTTTTTCCCCCTTACATTACTTTTACTTTTATACTTTAAGTAGTATTGAAACCAGTACTTTTATACTTTTACTCGAGTAAAAAACTTGAGTTGATACTTCAACTTCTACAGGAGTATTTTTAAACTCTAGTATCTATACTTCTACCTGAGTAATGAATGTGAATACTTTTGACACCTCTGTGAGCTTATACAAATTGTAACCACACTGTCATCACGCTTGTGTGGCTGATATCAGATTTTGTTTAACCAGCAGCCCTTTCAGTCTGCCACCCCACTGCTAATAATTACAACCATTGCAACATGACGTTGTATTGTATTTAGCAAGCTGTTTGTGTGTTGCTCCCATGGGGTGTTATTAAACTTACCCAGGCTAAGGAAATCAAAGACTTTGTGCATTGTGTATTTCCTGTTAGAGGCATGGTCCTCCAACCGAAGGACCAGAATCTTTTCCCTGCTGAAGACGGCCAGCCAGTCCATTAAATAGACAATGTACAGGCCAACTTGCAATCTCACCTGTGGGCAAAGAAAACATTTGGAAACTTGCATGAGATAATGAAATTTGTTGCTAAAAATATCATCCTTCCTTTGGTGGTGATTAGGAATGGGCGATATTTTACCGTTCACGATAAATAAAAACGATAAATTCCCGTTGATGATGTTTTTGTGTAAAGCTGATTTATGGAAGGAAGGAAGGAAGGAAGGAAGGAAGGAAGGAAGGAAGGAAGGAAGGAAGGAAGGAAGGAAGGAAGGAAGGAAGGAAGGAAGGAAGGAAGGAAGGAAGGAAGGAAGGAAACAAGGAAGGAAGGAAGGAAACAAGGAAGGAAGGGAGGGAGGAAGGAAGGAAGGAAGGAAGGAAGGAAGGAAGGAAGGAAGGAAGGAAGGAAGGAAGGAAGGAAACAAGGAAAGAAGGAAGGAAGAGAGAAAAGAGGAAGGGAAGAAGGAAGGAGAGAGCAGGAGGAAGGAGGAAGGAAGGAAGGAAGGAAGGAAGGAAGGAAGGAAGGAAGGAAGGAAGGAAGGAAGGAAGGAAGGAAGGAAGGAAGGAAGGGAGAAAACAAGGAAAGGAGGAAGGAAGGGAGAAAAGAGGAAGGGAAGAAGGAAGGAGAGAGCAGGAGGAAAGAAGGAAGGAAGGGAAAAAAGAAGGAAGGAAGGAAATGAGCCTGAAAGAAAGAAAGAAAGAAAGAAAGAAAGAAAGAAAGAAAGAAAGAAAGAAAGGAGCCAGAACAAAAGAAAGAAAGAAAGAAAGAAAGAAATGAGCCAGAAAGAAAGAAAGAAAGAAAGAAAGAAAGAAAGAAAGAAAGAAAGAAAGAAAGAAAGAAAGAAAGAAAGAAGGATAAATTCCCGTTGATGACGTTTTTGTGTCATTTTTATCGTTATCGGGATAAATGCCAGAAATGATCGTGATACATTTTTTAGTCCATACCGCCCATCCCTAGTGGTGATCCCATGTTCTTCTTACAGCAGCTTTCCTTTGTCTTCCCCTTAAATTGAGCTGGATGGCACCAGACACCATGTGTGTGTGTGGGTGTTATATGCTGTTTATCCTGAAGAGTAGTGGAGGAATATGAAAAAGAGATACGAGCAGCACCACCTGCGTTTGAACCAACTGCTTTAGACCTTTATATTAAGCCATTTATTTTATTATAGAGACGCAGGAGCGGGGGATCGCAGCAGAAGCAGTTGCTTTTCAACATGAGCTTATAAGTCTGATATTATTGGATGGACATTCAGGCCAGCTGCAGAGAGCAAGTGTGCTCCCACAGGACTACGAAGGTTGTCAGAGGCATTTGGAGAGCAGGAACCTCTGAATACAAGGCGGTCTATGCACCGAGCCAAAAGAGGACTGGCCAGTCTAGTTCTCCCCTTCTCACCCCGTCTGCCTCTGGGTACTGTGGGAAAAGCTGGCCAAGGGCCTAACACCAGGACCGTGCACTGGCTGACACTAAGACTCAGTCTGGGAGTAAGACGGAAGTTCCCAGCGCTGCCGAACCGCGGTTCAGTGGCACACAGAGAGGCTTGAAGCGTTAAACTGCTCCGTTGTTGCACGGTGTTGCCCACCCCTTTCATTAAAAGGGCTGTCCTGCGAGCTTTAGCATGTGCTAATGAAGCATCGGTTTTACTCCATCTGCTGTCTTCGCTCGCTTTCTTTTACTCCAATCCCACCAGTTAATGCCCTGGCTGCTAAATGCCGCTTTCGAGTGGGGCTGCGAAAAACAAAAGCAGGAGGAGGGGAACACTCACTGGCATGGCGTTGTTGACAGTTGTGTTGTACACACAGGAGCGCATTGTGGACTCTGTAAGGCACCCCTCGAATAGCTGCAGTGACTCTGACACCTTCTCGTGGAAATCCTCCGCAGACTTATTGGCGATACCAAAGTAAAGGTAGTCAGAGTAGAGCCTGCAAGACAACAGATGGGTCTGTAAACAAAGGTTCCCACATTTTTTACCATTTAATATAGATCTGCTGGATTTAAACCTACTACGGTGGCCCATATTTTGTTTTGTCTTCATGCATTCAAGAGCTGTGTTTCCCTGCAGCTGACAGTAAACGAGGTGTATGCAATGTAGGTATGATTATTTTGTGAATTGACAAAAGGCAAAGAAATGATTTCAAATATGCTGTTTTTTTATTGAACATTTGCCCCATTGGGCTTTAAGTGCAAACTTTGCTCTTATTAAACCAAAAATGAATGAATAAAGTGCAAAACTCTGTAAAATAAGTTGAAAAAAAGTTTTAAAAAATATAATAAAATATAAAGTTTTATCTCTGGAAAAAAAAAATCAGCAAATCAGCACTTGCAAACATACAGTAAGTTATATTTCCAATTAAATAAAACAAGACATTTTCTAATAAAACTAAACTGGGTCTTTGCATGCTAAATAATAATGGAACCCATGAAGGAGGTAGAGGTGTGTAATGGGGCACTTGTCGCAGGTATTGAGAGGTATTTCCATCATTCATTAATATGGTATCAATCATTAATATGTGTGCAGACAAGGTAAAAAAAATAAATAAATAAATAAAAAAAAGTGAAAAATCGATTTTACGATTTTCATGTTTTTACATAATCGCGATTACGATTTAAAATCGATTAATCGAACAGCCCTAATGCAATGTTTAAAACACCTCCGGTAGCAGATTGAGTGAAAAAAGCACCTGATTATGTCACCACTTCAGTAAAAAATAAATAAGAAAGACATCCATAACTGATATTTTATTCAAAACAGATATTCAGGGATTAAAGTAAAGCAAAAATAGCAGATTTATTCAATGTCAACTGCACATGATCATGGTCTAATATTGTATCAGCCTGTAAAACAAAAGGATGGTGGAGACACAGAGCGAGGGAAAAGCTCTATCCCAGTTTAGTTTGAGATGTTACACAGCGTCTACACAAAGGGAAGACCTACCTTGTAAACAGGTTTCACATAATAAAAACTGCACGGTTAATCTAACTGAGCATGCGGTTCATTTCCCTGAGAACTGTTTTCAGGAAAGGCTGCACAGGCTGTCTGACAAAGACAATTATTGGAGAGCATGCTCTGATGTTTCTGAAATGAAGTTAAATGCCAGAAAAATAAATCACACTTCCTAAAGAATAACTCACAGGTCCCAGGGCCTACTAAATCTATAATATATATAGAATTGGATGCAAGCAACAGGCAGTGTCTTGCAACAAAACGTATGCAAAAAACCAGCCTGCGTTAACACATTTTTAGCGAGAACAGGGCTTTTGTTTCTCTGGGAAGTATCTGTTTGTGCGAGCGGGGTAAACAGTTATGAAGGGGGTACGTTTCAGAGCTGTATAATTACTGGCAGTTTAGAGCGCACATGCAGTTGTAGAGCTTTTCCCCCCTACCTTTCCACTGGGTCTCTGAGCATGACAATGAAGCGGGCGTCAGGCTGCAGGGCGTGGATGAAGTCCTGGATGAGGAAGGGAGGCTCCCCCTCTGTGGTGTTTTCATAGAAATACACCCAGGCGTTGTTATCCCACATGGTGGAAGCACTGGCCTCTCCTACGAAACACAGCCACAAGGGTTGGAAAAAAGAGAAGCACACAGACCATTGTACTACTTACAACGATGCAGTCACAGACACGCAGAACATAACAAAGAAAGTGACATTGAATACATCCACGTCTCATGTTTACAAGGTTGTAGGCTTTTGGAAAAACTCTCAAAGCTGCAGAGGAATGTAATCTCTTTCACTGAAGAAAAACACGACCAAGACCATTTTTAAAGGTCTTAAAGCATCATATGATGCCTAGGGAAGTCAAAAGGACTAAAAGGGGAACAATGTGTGCCTTGCATCTATTGCTAGAAATTTTCTCCACCGGTAGTTGGGAAATTTTAAATGATTTTAAATTTTAAATTTTAAATGAAAATTTTAAATTTTTAAATGATAAATCCTGTCAGGATTTATTTTATTTATTTATTTATTTATTTCTCAGGACAATGCACATTGATGAACATATATACATATGTAAATGTGCCAGATTATAGCACAAGGCTAGTTTCCATCTGTAGTCCAATATAGGCAGGTAAGGTGTTAAAAGCAGAACAGGTAAAGATGCAATAAGAAAAAGAAAACAGAAACAAAGGCAAGTACAATTAGTAAAGACAAGTACAATTAGTAAAATGAGAATGATAAAAAAAGTTAGTAGGTAGGAGGAGGCCCAAGCACACATTAGGTGTGTGTACACATTTGTTGACCTCTGAGCCAAATTTTTATATGGTTTTTAAAAGTTGTTATGAGGGGCATTCCCTTATGTTTGCAGGTATAGAATTCCATAACGCACTACCCTTTATGGATAGTGCGTTATGGCTAAAAGCAGTTTTTCTGAACGGAACCTCTACGTTTCTGTTGGACACTGCTCCAGTGACCCGCGACTGTCGGTATTTAAAAAATTCCTGGAGGCAAGGTGGTCCCAGGCCATGTAGGGTTTTATACATTAGACAACTGTATGAGAATTTGCAGAAGTTGTCGAAGCTTAATAGATTGTATTTGTCCAAGATGTTGCAATGATGGTATGAGATAGGTTTTTTATCTAGGATTTTGAGTGCTTTTTTATATAAAACCTCCACTGGCTTGAGTGTGGTAGGCCCCACCATGGTCCAGGTTGTGATGCAGTAGCTTAAATGTGAGAAAATCATAGCATGTAAAAATATTAGGGCAGCAGTGTTGGACATGGCACATCTAATGTGCTTAAAATTATAAAGATTGAACTTTATTTTTTTAGTGATCATTTTTATATGTTTTTTAAAAGAGAAATTTGAGTCTAGAACAACACCTAAGTATTTAAAGTCTGTTACCACTTCTAACTTTTCAGTGCCTAAGCTGACCCCGGGTAGAGAACGCATAGGGGAGGGTTGCTTAGAAAAGTATAAGCATACGTTTTTTTTAGCGTTTAATACAAGACATGATCTGTCGAGCCACGTTTGTATGTGTGTAAGGATCTCCATACGCCTATTATAATTGACAGTTCTGAAAAAGCTAAAGGGAAAATGACAATGACAATCTTGATGGTTTTTCTGTGAATCTAGCTCAAGGTTGCTCGGCTTGGCCTCACAATGACGAGCTGCTGCTGACTGTTTTCAGGTGAAAGCTTCAGAAAAGAATGCCCATTCAAGCATCAGCAGATCTCATGCACAGAAAAATTGTGTTTACTGAATCGAACGAATAAAGCAAGATTGACAATAAATGCAAGATTGACAATAAATGAGTAAACTCCCTCAAAGCTCCCTCTGATATAAAGGGATGAATTCCATCCCAGGTTGTTTTTTTTTTGTTTTTTTTCCCCCCTCATTACAAGACAATATCAACGTTTGTTTGAATTTCCTCATATAATTGGCTCTAACTTGAGGGTGAAACCATCATGCAGAGCAAATACCTGGCGCTCGCGGAGAAGGTCAACATAATGAGAGGTTGCAAAGCAAGTACACAAACAAAAAGCCGGAGTAATTGCATCTCTAGCTGTGAAGAAAAACTGCCGAATAACTGCAGTCCAAACAATGACTCTGCTGGCTCATAACAAGTCAGACGACGTTGTTTCTCAAACAACTTGAGCCCAGAAACTTTATCAGCCTCTGCTGAGAAAAATGATATAGCAGGATTCATTAGACTGTCTGTGCCTTCATTATTCTGTTATCTCTCAAGTGAAGCTGTGATGTATTCGGACGGAGCGCACAACACGAGCCTTATCTCCAGTCCCTTCCTCGGAAAAAGGATGATAGTCAGGACCTATTTTCTGTGACGACAACGGCGAAAGTGAAACGGGATCGCTGCTAATGCAGTTAGGCCTGCAATGATACACATCGTGATCAAGTCTATTTAAAGGTCTCTGTGTCCATTAAAGGGGCTGATTATGCTCCATGGGGAGAGGCTGTAACAGAGCAAACAAATGGAGGAGCCAGACCGGCGTGCCTCTGGCGCTCCGCATTGGCTCGGGTTTGGCCGGCGGTTGAAGGGAATCGGAGGCCGAAGATCCTGGCCAAAGGCCTGCACCTTGCTGGGCTCTCCCAGGGCATGGTTGAATACCGAGAGGGGGCTTTGCCACAGCCCCCCCCCCCCCCCCCCACCGCCATCCCTTGCAAGGATTACTTATTTAAAGAGGAAAACAAAACAGGCCAGCATGCTATAAGCTGTGCTCAATGCCCCCAACTCAGTCCCATTTGAAAAGATTATTGTTGAGAACTCCAATCATTTCTTCCTCACTGCTGCACACTTTGTTTGGGCCAGTGTTCGCATGATGGGAAAAGACGGAAACAGATAGACGCAGGGAGGCTGGAAACAGGATATGGCGATAGAGGAAGGAGGTTTGCGAGGCCTGTCCACCCTGCTGGGGATGATATTGCTGCCCTCACACAAAAAGACAAAGATGCCTTTATACGACACTTCAGAGAAGTGGCTAAGTGAGGCACAAGGAAGCGCATCGTTATTAAGCTGTTAGAGACTCTTTATTGCTGAGTCACCAGCTCACTTAAAATTCCCCACCCTCGCCTCCCTGAAGAGAAAGTCGCTGTTTAAGAGCCACCGTGAGTTCAGCCCCACCACCTGCGACGGCAGCTTCGTAACACTGGAGACAATCGTGTAGATTTCAGTCCATGCCAAGAAAAGAAAAAGAAAAAAAAAAAGGAGCTGCAGCCTGATTAATGTACAGAAAATTGCCAGTTCCACGTGCACATCGCAGCATTGGCACATGACCTGAGCAACTAATTCAGGAGCCAGAGGAGAGTAAAAGCTGCTCTGAAGTGTTGTGATTCTCTGACAAAGGAGAGGAGATTATGCTGAACAGGAAATGTTTGCGCAACTAAAGCTGCCTGGAGATCTGATTAGTATGATGTTAGATAGTGTTTTCTTTTGCATCTCATTCTCTTAGCTCCTGACTAACATCATCTGATAGACTGAGGTTTCATTGGGATAGACGACATTTGATACAGGGCCTACAGCCGGAGAGCGCCTACGCAGCATTTGCAGGGTTCAAAATGAAGTTAGTTTTAGGCTAACAGCAGTTCCATCACAGACAAGGAAACATATTTAAATCATAGTTCAGTAACGACCACAACACTACACAGATGTAGTTAGTAAGATTGCATCATGTTTTTATTAGATTCCCTACACAGTGACTGGGATCGCTCTCTTTAAAATTCTCTTTCATGTTGTTTTTGTGATTAACAATCTTTATTTGCATCAGAAAAGGAATAAACATGCATGAGTTCAGAGGGAAAAAAACCCTCTAAGAAAAAGTTCCAGTAGCTTGTCTTTCGGTTGCTTTTTAAGTCTGTGACTCATGATTTTGAACTGTTCTTCTGTACTGACTGTTTGATTTTTATATTGTAAAATATATATATATATATATATATATATATATATATATATATATATATATATATATATATATATATATATATATATATATATATATATATATATATATATATATATATATATATATTAAATGTAATATATACAGTATAATATATATAGAATTGGATGCAAGCAACAGGCAGTGTTGTGATTATCCTCTTCATGACGCTCCATGCATTTTCAAGAGGAAACATATCTGGACTGCAGGCATATTAAACTCAAACTCAAGCCCTCTTTCTCTATCTGAAGCCATCCTGGAATAAATTGTGCAGAATGAATTCTTCGATTGTCTTGCTAAAATAACCACAAAGCTTCAGAGGAGAAGATAATTCCAATATTAACCTCTAAATCGAGGGTACCTTCAAATATGTACAGCACGTACAGCATGGGCACTGATGCAACTCCATTTCACCTCTACCTAATATATTTTATTTTATTGGATAGTATTTTTTTTATCTTTGCCAATTTTTTTTTAAGACTTCCAACAGTAACCCTGAGTTTTTCTCACATTAGGTACTTTTAGATGCCAGAAACCATTCTATAGTTATCATAGGCTACTGGAAAAAGTTTACCATTATTTATTGGGTCAAAACACTTTACATGGAATTTGTAATTTACCAAACAAAACCACATTGATACTACACTTCTTTTGTTATATCTTCACTGTGTATACAGAAAATATTTAATTCTTTCACTGATGAGTGACATTGGCCGGGTTTCCCAGATCCAACCTCTCTTAAGGACTTAAGAGAGGTTCAAAGAAGGTTTGAACTAAGAGAGAATCCTAAGATACGGGTGTTTCCCAGATGACTTCTTAACACCGTTCTTTAGTTTCGCTCTTTCAGAAGCTCTTTGGAGCAGCTGTCCGGTTCTGAAACCAAATGAATCGATGCCAGGCAAATCGATCACCGATCACTATCAGCGCATTTTCACACGCAGCACTGCTACCTAACGCACTAATTCCCTGCTGCCTGTGCGTTATAATGAAAAATTAAGATGATAAATATAATTCAATTACCCTTTTTCATCCAAACGGTGTGTTACTCCGTTATTTCTGGCTACAGTGAGGCTTTTTTTCCCCACACACGGAGACCGGGAGTAAACGGGGTGGGCGTGTGTGTGCGTTCAAAAACATGAGCCAAGAGAAGGCGAGTTTCGCAAATCAGAACGTGGAATTACAGCAAACCCTGGTTTTTCGCAGGGGTTATGTTCCAAAAAGAACCCGTGATAAGTGAAATTCTTTTTACAGTTATAGAGGGCTTCAGATTGCAGAGATCATCCCCGCCACGCACGTATTCCTCCTCTTCTGAATGATGCTGCATCCCGACTCGCGCTGTATACAGCGCGAGTCGGCAGGTGGGTTTTTTCAAGAGAAGAAAATAGTTATGGGTCGTTGTCTTCGCTCTTTTTTCTTCTGGGCAAAAATATTCTTTAATATAAACCGACACCATTGATTATATTTGAGACTGTATGAACGATTCATCAAAGGATCTCGTTCTTCAGCTGCTGCTTCCCTGTCATCACATAGGGGCTCGGGCTCGGGCACGGCGCAGGAGGATCGGTGTCCCGGCTGGCTGACAGCCGGTCCGACAGAACGTCCAGGGGATTGAAGTGCTGACGCACCAATGCGTTCATATAAACAGTTCTGCTTCGCGCACGGTGACGCGGTTGATTTGCAGCGAGAACATGCTGTATAGCAGCCAAATTATCAAATAAATGATATTCATGATGATCGTTTTATTTGTGCGCATAAAGCATATACAGGAACACACTTGTTATTCCTTATTTTTCTTTTTTTCCCCCTTTGCTGTCACCAATAAATGCTAAACAATATAAATCTAAAGTATAAAATAAATCAAAATTTGTGCGGGGTGCATTGTTTTAATATCTCATTGCTTGGTGTGATATTGATTTGCCTGACACGGCTGGATCTGTGAGTCTTTGTTCACTAAGATGGTTGTAAAGACTGGGTCAGCAGCATCTTTCATTTCCTTCTTAATGAAAGAGATACTTAAGCTAAGAGCAACTCTGGGAAACGCGATTTTCTTTCACAGGCTCCTTAAGAAGGTTTGAAAGAAGTCTTTCGCTGTTAAGAACTACTTAACTGATCTGGGAAACCCGGCCATTAACATTAACTAAAAGAACTAATTAAAATAAATAATTTAAAAGAAAAACATGAACACTGGTAAAATTAAAATATAAGAAATAAAAAAAGTTGGCAAGTTAGCCAAATAAACAGCTCCTAGCATTAGCCTAGAAAATACAGACTTTCACTCGACTACCAATCATGGGCTGTCTGTTTGATCACTTTAAGGTTCATATATGTGGTGGGGTTGTAACCAAAGTACAATTTACGTCCTCAGAGTTGTCATAGAACTGAAATCAAATGATTGAGACCAAAATGACTTTTTGAACCAGGCCGTAAATATGTTTATTTCTGCTGTAAAGTTGGACGTTTTGACATGAGAATGAATGGAGATCGACCTGCTTTTGGAGCCAGCCCCCAGTGGTTATTCGAGGAACTGCAACTACTTCTGCATTGACTCAACCAGGCACGATGGCAAGACACAATGTTGCTGTCATAGTTATAGATTTATGTATAAGCTCAAATTAAAAAAAAAAAGAACTGATTGACGATTCTCTGATGGAGAATGGCTCAAAATGTTAAACTAAAGCCCATCCTTGCTGAAAACAAAACTGAGTCAGGGCATTGAGACTTCTCCTTTTATACCAAATCCTGGTCCCGTCACGTCTCTTCAATCGTCTGCTGATTTCAGAATCTTCCAGAACTTTTCTGTCTTTCTTTGCCACTCAGTCAACCTCATTTGAGTCTCACTGACATCAAGTTCTACATATTCTCAATACAAAAACATTATTCAGTGAAAAATGGTTCTATCCTTGTATTTGTGTCTCTTAAATAAAGGTGAAAGTAAAGTAGCAAGCTGCCCGTTACTGTTTTGAAAATGTTTTGTTGCATATCATAAAACCTCCCACCTTTTCTGATATTATTGATGCTCTAACAAAACAGGAAGAACAAATAAAATTCATGTGTAAATTTACAAGTAAATTGTAATCTGTAAAACAGAAATATAAAATAATCTAGCAGTTATCAGATTAATTCATTCGTCCAGATATTTTAACTTAACATTGTGTAAGGAATATTTAGAGTCAAGCCACTTACCTATGATGATGTTGGGGTGGCTGGGGTATCTGTCGCTATTTGCTGTGAAGTTGCCCTGGATTTGGTAAGCAGCCTGATCAAACAAGTCCAGGTAGTCTTCCACTGGGTATCGATCATGGAAGCCCTCACTGAGACGAGTAATTCCTGACAAAAAGAGAGGACAGCACAGGTGGATTTACCTCAGACTTGTTTCTTAAGATGTCTTTTTGTTTCTGACAAACTGCTAAAGTGGGCATTGCTTCAGGCGGGAATCCAGAGCCGAGGATGGGTGTGAATTCATTGAGCGTGTGTTCGTTCTTGCCTGCCCTCACTTACACATACTTTTCTGTGATCTCACTAAAGGAGAGCATTAGGGTTTCATTAATGTCCTCTGCAGCGTGACCTAATGAAATCCAAGTTCAAAGCCAAATTCAGCAGGGAAAACGGGAAAGTCTTCACAGTTTTTAGTGCTTCCAATTAAGGACCAATGTCGAGTTAAAGTCTGAAGAGCAGGACTAGCAAATGCGTTTTCCAACTAAGATGCCTTGGTGCACAAAATAATTATAATTTACAAGGCAATAAGTGGGGTTTGATGAAGTATGGGTATCCGTGAAACGTGGCGATAAGGAGTAACTCGAGCATCCTTCACCTAAACAACGGCTACTTGTCCATTTAAGCAGAAAAAAAGTCAAAAGAGTCAAAGAAAATGATGTTTTTCTTCAAATATCAGTGAGCCTGAAAGTGCTTTCCCTAATTTAAATTTTGTTCTGCTTCACAGCTTAACATATTTAAAATACTGTATGTTGATCTGTTTTTTGAATGACCATCCGATGTTTTATCTAAGATTTGAAAGCCGTTTCACCATGAAAAGCATATTATGCATATTATGTAACATAAAATTATGTTTTGTGACCAACAATGCTCAGATTTGAGTTATTTTAGCATAATTCTCACTCATGCGAGAGCAACAGCAAATTTGAATAATGTCCTTGTTCCAAACTACACGCACTGAAATATTAAGGACTCATTTTAATATCTATGTATCTTAATTACATATAAACCGCATCTATTTGTATTACAAAGATTGATCTAAAACAGGCAAATAAACTTAATGTGGTTCAATAATTCAATTTGTAAGTCAAATCTCAATAAAACAATTTAAAATGAGATTTATATAATAGTACCATTGATCCCAATATATTTTTAATACATATGGCAGATTTATCATTAATAAACCTAATTTCGTTTCACATTCTCAGGAACCAGTGTATGAATTAAATACATAGCACAGTATTTGACACAAGTTAGATTATTAATGAAAAATGGATAGAACTTTTTGTGTTTGTTTTGCTCCACAATTACACTGCTGGAATAGCTATTACTGATATTACTGAGATTACATTCTTGAAAACAATGAAGAACTAGTTGCCGGAAATACATAGACGGAAAAGCATTGCAACCAATTGGACCTGTGACCTTAGCTGCAGTGTGTGTCTACTGGATATGTAGTTACTGCTCCTACTACTACTACTGGACTCTTTTTTCCAAAGCGACTTACATCAGAGAGAACAACACAAGCAAGAAATCAAATAGGAATGTACATCATGGATAAGTGCTGGTTACGTTTCTATGGAGATGCACGTTGCATGAGGCAGAGGTTACGGTGCAGCATCCATAACAACCGGGTTGTTGGTTTGACACAGGAGCATAAATCTCCCTTTTGCAGGCGTTAAAAGTATAGATCTCATTTACTGGCATTACTACCACAAAAAAAGAGGAAAGCTTTACTATCGCAGCGTGAAGGTTGGTTGATTGTGGATTCCTTGCATGCCCATAATTATTATTCATAATTATTCAGGATCTATAATCTATTGATGTTCTTATTTCTCCTGCAAGTTGTACTATTTTTCTGTGTTGGTAGCAAACTATACTGGACCATGAGAGAATACATGTGCAGTTAATGAGATATACCCCTATAGGCATACTGTTATGTTGTTTCAAAAAACTTTTTTTTTTTTTACTGTTGAAAACTGCTTTTGAATGTGGGTTTTGTAGACGGGTGCTCTCTTCTCTTGTTGGTGTGGTGATCCGGCTTTTTCTCTTTCACAAAGATAGTTCCGGTCTGTCCCAGGGTACTTTTACTGCTGCCCGTTAGGTCAAATGGTTTAAAATCTTAATTTGTAAGTGGTGTAAGAAAATTATTAAAGGTTTTACTGATGCAAACGAGATTAAAGCAGACGTTCTGCTTGTCACATGCCCAGTTTTAGTTTAAGATACAAATCTTAAAGTAGAAAAGCAGTGATAGAGCTGTCAGATAAATAGAGGAAGCTAAAAAGAACTCTATTTAATTTTGAAGTGGAGTTATGGCAAAGCACGTGTATTGCATTTTTTTTACTTTTGTGTTGTGCTTAATTTAAAGTACTTTGTTATTATTATTATTATTATTATTATTATTATTATTATTAAAAATTCCACAAATCACAATTAAGGACTTACAAAAAAGGAGCAAGTAACACCTGCAGCCTACTGAGGTTCTCAGTTAAGTGATCCATGCACCTCTTTTATTGAGACTTTGTAGTGTCCCAATAAAACATCTTCCTTTTCTCAGTTAGAAAACATGATTCGAAAACTCTAGCAGAGCCTCAAACACTCAGCATGCATCATTATTCATCTCGAACAGGGGCACTCGTACATGGCTCCGGTGCTGCTCGCTTCAGGGCTTTATTTCTTCTTCTTCCAGTCCCTTTTGCTTGTTTATATGAATTAAGCGTTATACTGTTTTCAAATGGACTGTGTTTCTTGGTGGCATCAGTCCACAGCAGAGATATCTGCTTAATATTCAGCCGGCCCCTCTGAGAAAGTTATGTGGCACGGATCACATCAAATCGCCTTTCAATGCAACGACTGAGTGGAGACTCGAGGGGGAAAGAAAGAAAGAAAAGAAATCCAAAACACATCCATTTGAATTCAGAGAGTTTTCAAAGGATGCCTTAAGAGAAAAAGTGCTGATTACCAGCATGTAGCCTGAAGTACAGGTCTAGAAGGGATAAAGAGAAGGCGACAGCGAACATGAAAGCGCCGCAAATGTAAGAGGACAACAAATGAGAGGAGTCCATGTCCTTGGGATTCAGCTGCACCATCATAAGCCGGAGAAAACATGATCACCAGGCTGACAAATTGAGGCAAACAGCTCAACTGCACGTAATTATCAACTCGGACCAAACAAAACTCATTAAAGGAGGTGCTGCATGCAGACTGATCAATGCACAAATTAGACTTTGGGAGTTTCAGAGGGATTAAGGGTATAGTCAACAACTGGATGAACTTCAAAGGCATTGCCTTAGCTGCGACTGTTAAGCCTCTTTTGATATCTGTGATGAGAATTTTGATGGAATTTTCAAAAGATACAGCCAACACAGCAGGTGATTCTCCAGGCGAGGATTGCAGCAAAAAAAAAAAAAAAAAACCTGAGTGAACTTATTAAAGCCATTATTATTATTTTTAGATGGATAGCCCCAGGCAAAAACAAGTGATGTGTATCGGTTATTCTTGAGCAGGAGGATAGCTCAGACCCACAATCAGAAACTGGAATTGAGTCCTAACACTGCAACCGACGTGAAGGTGCAGCTGCTGCGGCTGAAAGAAAATCCCGCGATTACCTATGTGTACGCAAGCCGACGTCGAGCAGAGCCTTCTGTCGGGAGGCATGTCAGCAGCTCGTGGTTCCACCGCAGCTCTTTGCATTTTTCTTTTCACAAATTCCCAAATGCAGACATACATTAATGGCCCACACACACTGAGTCACTCAAGTGATGCTTGTATCTGGAGCTGCTGCAGATTCTCCATTATTCATGAGTGCTAAAAGTATTTCAGTCATAATTGCGAGTATAAACAAACATGCTTGGGATGCAATTTACCTTTTTTGTGGGGGACAGAAATGTAAGAAAATCATCATTTACTTTAAGCTATTCCATTTACCCTCACTGTTAGCCAAATGTGATTTAAATAAATTTTAGATGCAAGTGACAAACAGACACAAGACGCTTTTTTAGGTGTCATAAATGCAATACAACAGTTCACCTTCAATTGAGAGGTTTTTTTTTCTTATGTTTCATTTTCCTTGGCACATGAAGGCTCGGTCCCACAGCTCGCATGGCTCGAAATCTCATATGATGTTGTGGTGGTTCTTTTAACATCACAGATGCTCGTGCAACAGGAAAACCACAACGACGGCTACGCTTTCAGGCGGCAGAACTGCCACATGAGCAGATGTCTGCTGCGAGGCAGTGCTCACTCCTCGCCGCCCAATGTTTGACTCTTTGTTTGAATGAATGACTTGTTTGCCACCTGTTCAAACTCTTTCAATGCAACGCCAGAGTCGTGGAAGAGGAAAGTTGGAAATATGCCAGTTGTTTTTTCTCATATAGGTAAAGAAATCTACCAGTTAAATTAGGCAATATTTCCAAGAAGAGGAGACTACTCAAATTAATTAAGATTGCACGATTATGCTTTTAAATGCGAGTGTGAAGTATGAGTCCATGCAAAGCTGAAAAAAAAACCAAGTAAATGCTGAGAGATGCAAAGAGAGGTGTCGTAAGAAATGAGAGCAACAATGAGCGCAGAAATGGTTCACCCACACGTGTGGGTTCATACTGTGTGCAATCCTATTTTTCACATCTTCCTCTTACGTGCTTTTAGCCACAGAGACATAAATGTGTCAAAGAGGATGGGAAGGTGAAGTTGCTCTAGATTCTGTTGCGTCTCGTTCTAACTCATTTTAACGTTAGCTCAGGCATCAATGTCCAGAGATGGAAACGTTGTGATGCTTGGAGGCTAATGATGGTCTCAAGGCACTGACGAAGAAAGAGGTGGGGGGAGGGGGAAATTAGCATTCAACTCATTGCATGGAGGATGCAATTACGTTTGTAAATACACCGTTAGAGCTTTAAACTTACAGGAAAAAAAAATCCTCTGTGCAAGTTTATTCTCATGCACAACACCGGGTGGGCATGCATATTCATTTGTCAGCTAATTGCACTGGAATTGCACTGGGCGACTGAACTGCACGAGTAAGAAATACTTAATTTATGTCAAATTAAAGTCTGACATGCACCTAAGTGGGACGCAATGCGATTTTTGGTATATTTGATAAAAGATAAATCTCAGTCTGACAGTCTAAAGCAGGGGTCTCCAACCCTGGTCCTGGAGAGACCTATCCAGCATGTTTTAGGTGTCTCCCTGCATGAACACACCTGATTCTAATCAATGGTCGTCATTAACTTGTCATCAAGGTCTGGACAGTTCTGTTGTTGACACGGCTCCTTGTATCATGGTGTGCTGAAGCAGGGAAAGATCTAAAACATGCTGGATAGGTGCTCTCCAGAACCAGGCCCCTGGTCTAAAGCACTCAATACTCAAATTACTTTCTTGTTAATTAACTGCTCAGAAGAAAGCAATTTAAGTATCAAATTTGCACAAATAAGATTAAAGGAGGTGTGTTTGATGATGCAACATCCATGTCTGCATTTGAAAGCTCTTCAAACTTCTGTCATGCCAAAGCTCTCCTGAAACCCCTGAATTATGCCCCGACCTTAGGGATAAAGGGTGTCACATTTCACACTCACAGCTATAGTTAGGTCAAGCTCTTATGATTTTGCCTTCACACAGCACCATAACAGATTTGAAATGAAAAATATCAAGAAGTGATCCTCGTAAAGACTTTCAGCTTTCAATTAAGGGGTTTCATAGAAATCTGACATTTACCATTTAGGAATTACAGCCAAGTATCTCCATTTTCACAGGTTCCAAAGTATTTGGTTAAATGGCACAATAAATAACTATATTTTTAATACTCAGATTAAACTTCTTTGCAGTCAGTGATGCAATTAATGATTGGAGCCCATGAACATTACCAAATAGTAAGTTTGGACATGCTTTGTTAAGCCTTAACTCTGGTCAAACCTCACTTGCTGATTGTGTATGTACCTTTCTGACTGAGGATATTACATTTATTTGCCTTCAGAAAGTCGTTTATGCCTTAGGTTTTTACCATCATGGTATTAACCATTAATATGTGTGCAGACAAGGTAAAAAAAAAAGTCGTTTGTTACTTTTATAGCATGTTTCGGGTCATTATCCATCTGCCCTGTGAAATGACACGCTATTCAGCATTTGTCGGAATGTGAGCAGAGATTAAAGCCCTTTACACCTCAGACTTTATTCAGCCACTTCATAGCAGTCAAATCCTCAATATACACTAATCAGCCAGTTCCATTGGCAGCCATACATATCCCACACCCAGGGCCGCCGCAAGAGGTGTGCGAACCGTGCGACCGCACGGGGCCTCGCGCCCCAAGGGGCCTCGCGCTATGGGCCGTTTTTTTTTTCTTCGTTTTTTCCCTTATAAATATCAACAGTCACGTTCCATTACAGACCTAAATGTGTACTAGTCTGTGCATATCAATAAATATATGTGCAATGATGCGCGTGTCTGTTGTTCAATACAACTGATCAGACCAAGCGCAGACACAAGGTGCTCTGATCCAGACGGGTGGAGTTGGAACAAACTGTCACACAATGTCGAGAGAACGAGACAGAATCAGGAAATTTCCATCAGGGAATGAAAAAAGAAAAAACACTAAAGAAAATGGAAGAGTTTAATGCCTCTCTGAAAGGCTTGTTTGATACATTTGTTACAAAAAGCACCGATCCGACCGGGTCTCAAGCAGCCGTGGGGCCCCGCGTTGAGGCAAGCCAAATGATGATGAGGCAGGGGAAGGTATCCAGCAACCCAAAAAATTTCGCCCCCCCCCCGGCCATTTCGCACAGGGCCTCGCAAATCTCCCAGGCGGCTCTGCCCACACCATAATACTGCCCCTACCATGCTTTAGATCAGGGATTCTCAACTGGTGGGTTGAGGCCAAGAAGAGGGTCACAGTGGGTCGTGGGCCTTTGTCTCAGGCAAAGGTGAAACACTCAGGTAAAGCTATATATTTTAGTCTTTTTGGAAGTACTTCTCAGTTGTTGTTGTTTGTGCATGAAATCACTGTTAATTCTTTATGATCTGAGGTTTAAACTTTGTATTGACAAAATTTGGGAAGTTGAATATTTTCCTCAAGTTTGGGTGACAGGTTGTCATGAAGGGGTTGATGGTTGATCCTGAAGCCAGACCAGCTGAGAACCACTGCTCTTGATAGTACACTGTTTCAATGGGAGAGGATTCATGTGCACGAGAAAGTAGAGCATTGTGCATGCACAGGAAACCCTTCCCTGCAGTTCAGCCTGTTTGCATGTTTTCAGGAAGTTGAACATCTCCTACTCTGCTACTGCTGTTTCCAGTATGTTTGGGTGATTGACATCTGGCTTACTTGGCTTTTGCTCAACTATCTTGTGACACCAAAAACTATCCCTTCATGGCCTCCGTATACTGGAGCCATTTAATTAATTTTCAGTCAACTGTCCAAATACTCTAAGTAATCTTAAAAATTACATATTTTTGTTTTTGAATGAAACGGCTGTCATTCCTAAAAAGTAAATGCCAATTATTAGGTGTAAGCAGGAGGTCTACACTTTGAACATTTTCTTGTTTTGTATAGATTGAGCTGGTGTTTAAAGGTAAAATTATTACAATTTCCAGCTATATGTGATCTCAGTGTATCACTGTCGTGCTCTTTACTTACCAAACCTCTTGCGGGTCCACCAGTGCGGCTCTTTGAAAATGGTGAACTTGACATCCGGATGTAACCTCAGTCTGTCATACAGGTCCGTTGTGCCACACTTTGGTTGGCCAATAATATAGAAATAAGGAAGGCACCGTATGCGGTAGAGTTTCCTGTTGCGATAAAAAAAATGTTCGTGGAAAGTGTTCCTCAAGTGCTGAAAAGCTATCCGGAAGCGCCGCGAATAGCGTCCATACAAATTTGTCCTGTACGGGTCTGTGGTGTTGTTGCCAGTGTATTCCTCATGCCAGCAGGGGTTCTTGATACCAGGTAGGAATTTGCGAGGAATAACAGAAAACATCTGTAAAAGCAAAGAAAATATCCTGAATCAAGCTGCTCAGTCACTTTACTTCCAAAAACAATTCAGACAAGTCTTTCTGTAAACTCAAACTAATCATTGCTGAGAGTTATTCCAGTCATTTGCAAGGGGTTGCAGCTTTGAGGATTGGAGTAAATATATTAATATACAGAGCCACACTGGCACATTAACACATTTGCTAAAACTCTGCGAGTGCCTGAAGGCTATATTCCAAAACAGATACTTTTATATCTTTATATCTGCAGCTTTGACGGGTTTTTTGTTTGTTTTTTCACAGCTTTCTTCACTTTCCCCTTCACTTGGACTTTCAGCCACAAGTACGGTTTTCACAGTTGAACCACAGATACTGTTGACTGTCGGACAGGAAACTCAAACCTAGCTCCTAGTCCTGAGAAATATGTGATAAAATGTAGATAATCATCATATTTGCCTTTTAAAAGTATGTTTTTCCCTTTTTGTGAAATTAGCTAAGTGGCAAAGTTCATGCAATTTCATTAATATTCAGCAGTTTTTGTTTGGAAAGCCTTAAGAGCAAACCGAAATGTGATTTTATTTGTGTGCCTGTATTCTTAAATACAAGCAAATAAAACACTGAAATGTCAATGATTATGTGAGTTATTTCAATTTCAGAAAGTTAATAATGTCCAATAAATAAACCAAAAAAGACAATTAGGTAACACAAATGTAATCATATTTAGAAATAACTTTCTAATACTGCAACCTTATACAAGTATATCTATTTTTTTCTTATTAAATACAACAGACCATATCATTTCGATTTCCTCATTAGCCTGTGTTGCATCACAGACAATGAATTCAGGTTCCATCGACTGATGCAGTATTGATTGTCCGGCAGCCACACTTTCTTATTCATGAACATGTTCAATAAGAAATTAGCTTTGTTGCAAACAGCCTTGGCACAAGCCATTATAATTAAGACTAAGAATTAATTGAAGCCGGCTGTGAGGTGAGATGAATGCTGAGGGAGCCTCAGGGCAGTGTGCTGCAAGAATGTGGGACCTTGAGCTTTGGATCCCTTCTGGAAGAGCGAAAAAACCAGCAGTAATCTACACTATTATCTGGAGTAAGAAGAGGCGTTATTCTTACAATAAATTAAATTAGACACTGCAGCATGTGGGGGTAAATGCACCAGTGTTGATGCATTGGAACCTGTGTAGGCAGAAACGCTGAGATGAATCACATTCTTCCAAGCTTTTCATAAGCACTGTATCCTTCATTGTAAAATTAATAAGAGTTAAAGATCATGCTGAGGCATACTTCTTATCAAATTGGAGAGATAGCCTTATTAGTACAAAAGACAGTTATGTCATTATGCAGCCAGTCCTTAACATATTGTTGGATATATTATGTCAGAGCAGACAGATTTAGGGAATAATTCAGTTTTACTCACATGTGGATCGGTCTTCACCAAGGCTTTATGCTCCGGAAGCTGCCGACTGCTGCGAAACTCCACCTTGGACGTGATGGATTTGACCACCAACTTGATATGTGCATAATCCTTCACCGAGGAAAGGTTGAAAGTAAAAGGTCCGGGGCTTACCAAGCTGAAATGGTAAGGAGATGGCGTGAGGAGGAGACCCTTTTTGTCCCCCGTCAAAATGTACGAAGCCATGATGAGGAACATGACCACCAGGCCGAACAGGAAGCCATAGAGACGGATCTTGCGGAAGCAGCCGAGGGTGTTCCAGCGCTTTGGTAGATCCCGCTTCACCTCCAGGACGGCAAACAAATTCATAGGCGTGTCGTCCACCTGCAAGAGCAGCGGCCTCTTGCGGTAGTCGTCCACGGTGGAGCCCAGCAGACTGTACTTGTAGTCCATCTGTGTCATGGTGGCCACAGCCTGTGAGCTGGAGGTGTTACAGATCAGGCATAGGAGGTTGTTACGGAGCGGGAGCCATCGACAGAGGGCCTTTCCAGAAATGGCCAGTGGTTGATATTCATGATGAATTGTGGAGAACAGCCTGCATCATCCGCTGGCACCTGCCGACTTAAAGAAAAAAGGAAGTTCATTAGGTCAGATGACCACTTTTTTCATGTTACTCATTGAACTATTTGAAATCGCTTTTTGTTTATAGCTCATAACGTCCTTCCCCCTATACACCACCCGTCACTGCAGATGCCCTCTCTGACATGATTAAGGTGTTTGGATTGGGGCATGAGGCATCACGTTTCTACTCAATGCTCTTACACCACTCAAATAATTCAGTCACTACTCTCAAAACCGTGTGGGAAAATGATCTGACCATAAAATGTACAGAGGAGGCATGGAATCGGATGTTAAGAAATGTCAAAAAGATGTCCAGAGATCTTAAAACCAGGCTTATCCAATTCAAGATTCTGAATAGAGTCTACTGGACACCGTCTAAATTATATAGGGAGACAGCCCTCTTTGTTGGAGGTGCCGGGGGACAGAGGGCACTCTGCTGCACATGCTATGGGACTGCTCTAAAATTCAGAAATTTTGGATAAAAATTAGCACTCAAATTGAACATTTTGTAAACTACAAAATCCCCTTCTCCCCAAATCTAATTATCTTGGGTGACCCTTCACCTTTCCAAGGCGTCGGCCCTTCAGATGCTGAGTGGATCCAGACAGTCCTTATGCTGACTAACTAATCATGTGTGAATGGAAGGCCTCGGAAGCTCCCTCTGTCAGTCTCTGGTCTAGCCGGATCAGTCACTTGGCAGCTTTGGAAAAGCTGACGTTCAGACTTATGAACAATGTAGACTAGAGATGGGCAGTATGGAATAAAAAATGTATCACGATAATCTCTGGCATTATCCCGATAACGATAAAAATGACGATAAAAAAATACCAATTCAACTCCATCTTTTGAACTATAGATCTATCTCACTCTCAGATCCGCCATCCACCAAAAACATCATCAACGTGAATTTTTCTTTCTTTCTTTCTTTCTTTCTTTCTTTCTTTCTTTCTTTCTTTCTTTCTTTCTTTCTTTCTTTCTTTCTTTCTTTCTTACTTTCTTTCTTTCCTTCCTTCTTTCAGGCTCATTTCTTTCTTTCTTTCTGTCTGGCTCATTTCTTTCTTTCTTTCTTTCTGGCTCATTTCCTCCTTCCTTCCTTCCTTCCTTCCTTCCTTCCTTCCTTCCTTCCTTCCTTCCTTCCTTCCTTCCTTCCTTCCTTCCTTCCTTCCTTCCTTCCTTCCTTCCTTCCTTCCTTCACGTACATTGTGAGTGGATTTAACACAGAACCATAAATCAGCTTTACACAAAAACGTCATCAACAGGAATTTATTGTTTTTACCGCGAGATGACAAATTCTTACCGTGGGGAATTTGTTTGACGGTTTATCGTGAACGGTATCGCCCGGATATCGCCCATTCCTAATGTAGACCTATATATGTAAAAATGGAATAAGTGGATAACCTATATTGGGAGATTAGACAGAAGTCCAATTCATACATAACCCTTCAACCTTGTGTACCATTGCCATAAATGTTAATCATCTCAATTTTATTTATTTATTTTTTCTATTATTATTTTATTTTTATTTATTTATCTGTTTTATTTTTATTTTTTTCTGTTTGTTTTCACATATTCCTAACTAAATTATAAACTTTTTTCATTCTATCTTTAATTGGATTTAGAATTGAGCTGATGTAATTTCCTAAGGGGTTGCTCTTTCTGTTAGTGTGATGTTGATCCTTGCTGTTTGTCTTGATGAAAAATTATAATAAAACTATGAATCTCAACAAAACAAATAACTCATAACGTCCTTTAAAACCTTTGTCTTACCGTGAAACTGCAGCAATATGCTTATTCTGTAGCGTAAAAAGAACCTGTTCACGCTCTCCTGTGTGGTATAAATCCTGTAGTCGTGACAAAGTGACGCAGGTTAACTCAACTGGCTTCTTATACTTTCTGTTTTAATTAGACGTCACAGCAATCACTGTGCCCAACTTGACAGTCTATCCAGCCATCCTTTCTGTGCATCAGAGCCGCAATATGGAGGCAGCGATAAGGACGAGGATTGCATTCAGACGGGGAACTATGAGTCTGCGTGTCAGACTCTCCTGGGGAGGGACACCAATATCAGCGATGCCCGGCCTGGCTCGCAGGAGGGATTATATTATCAGAAAATAGTATTCTTCTCTAAAAAAAAACTCAAACGGATGAACCATCACCCACAGATAAAAAGGAGGGTCAGAGTCTAAAGGATGAAAGAAGTGGGTGATCTTTATTGATAATACTCCTGCAGTAGAAAATGTGGGTTTCATCCTCCAGGCTTTCTTTGTGTCTGAATCTGAGCCGACGCGACGGGATGTGAATATTATATTTGGACAGTTGCAAATAGTGAAGATGCTGAGGCACTAGAACACTGTATGTTTCACGCTTTCACACCGGAAACTCCAGAGATGTAGCCATGACGCCGATGTACGGCACATCTGCATCCAGCCCTTGGTTGAGTCAGCCTTAGGATACGGCTGCTGATTTCATCCCTCACCCTTCTAACACAAATCTGTAGTTGCAGAAGTTACAGCTGATAAGAAGACGGCTGGAGAGTTCCTGCTTCCCTGCTCAAGCGGTGTCATTTACCCTCCCCCCCCAACTGGGCCGTCAGCTTCCCCCACAGCAGCAGCCATTCTGGCAGACAGGTATAGACATAACAAGCTCCGCTGTGTAAAGACTGATTTCCACCTCTGACGACGGTGGTCTCACAGCGGCCTCTGCAAACACAAGAAGAGTCTGGAAAAATAAAGTACTCACTCTATTCTAGGTGGTACTGCCATTAGGGGTGGGTATTGGGAAGGACCTCACGATACGATACGCATCACGATACTTGAGCCACGATACGATACACATTGCGATATCCCGATTATTATATTCTACATAGTTCACCGAAAAATTTAAAAATGCATTACACATCTTAAAATCCAAGTTGTATATATGTACATCAGATGATAGTGATGGATCTTAAAATCCAAGTTGCACGTTCATCAGATTATAGTGACAATTCATGGGACAAACTGAGTCAAAACAATGTTTTATTATAACTGTAAGCTAAAGTTACAACATATTTGTATATGTTTTTCATATTATTTACATCATATGAAATTAACATTAAATTTAGTATGAGGTTGCTTTAATTATGTGGCAAATGATAATAAACACAAGAAAGATGGTACTAAAACCAAGGACAGGCACAGTGATCAGTCAGTATAGATATAAATCCATAAATAAATAAACCCCTGTCCATTATTTTTCATTTTTTAAGGACAGGCAATTGTGTTATATAAAAAATAAATTATAAAATGAAATAAAACGTGAAATAAAACCTGAGCTCAGTGCAGGGCCCTCCCAGGGTTGGTAGTGAGTGGCAATGCCCAGGACTGTCACTTAGGTAGGAGCACTGGGTGATGAAATGGGGAAAAAATCGGGGATAAAAAATATTAAAAAAAAAAAAAAAAAAAATCGATATTCAAATTTTGAATATCGATATTGAATCGGCTGGAAAAGTATCGCGATATATTGCCATATCGATATTTTTGCCCACCTCTAACTGCCATAAGTTATTAATGCTTTTGCTTTTAGCTGCAAAATATAATTAATTTTTTTGATTATTTCCAAAATCAAAAAAGAAAAAGAAAGCGAGCTCTCTCACAAGGTCTTTCACAATAACATTAACAATAACCCTCAGCGCTGGAAGACTAAGATGTTTGTTTAAAACGACTATAATAACTACAGTCATGCTGTGTCATCATAAAGTTGTACACTTTGGCAAAAAACTAAAGGCGGAATAACATTTGCAGGATCCTCCTCCGTGTTGTTGATTAGCACTTGTTTTATAACGGTCACGACTTGGCCACTTATCGACAGTCAGCGTCCTTCAAAAAACGCTTAAGTCAAAGGCATTGTTGTGCTGCGTAAGAGGGGAGGAAGAAGGGGGCAACAGGGTAAAATATGGAGAGCGAGAAGGGAGGAGGGGGGGACAGATAAAAACAGACGTGAGGCATGGACGGGAGGATGGAGGGAGGAGAAGGGGAGTTGTGCTGCTGATGAGAGAATGACATTCTCAAGGGAAGTCACATCTAAATCAATCAGCGTGCTAACTGCAGCAGTGGGTGACTGCCAGCTTGACAGATCTGCTCTATTCATAAAGCAAATACCCTGCTCCTGTCCATCAAACGTGACAAAACAGCTTAACTCCAACAGAAATGAGTCCAGAGGACAGTACGCAACGAGAACATAAGGTTGCATCAGCCTCCTTTTCTTCAGCTGACAAACCTTCAAGTCCACGACGGGGAAGAGAGTGGGTTTGAGCATGTACACCACATATTATCTCATCTACATCTCACTTACCCTCTTGAACCCTCTCTGTTTCGTGTCTACTAGGGGTGGGCAAAAATATCGATATGGCAATATATCGCGATACTTTTACAGCCGATTCAATATCGATATTAAAAATTTGAATATAAATTTTTTTTTTTTTTTTTTTTATAATTTTTTTTTTTTTTTTTTTTTTTTAATATTTTTTATCCCCGATTTTTTTCCCATTATATCACCCAGTGCTCCTACCTAAGTGACAGTCCTGGGCATTGCCACACTCTACCAACCCTGGGAGGGCCCTGCACTGAGCTCAGGTTTTATTTCACGTTTTATTTCATTTTATAATTTATTTTTTATATAACACAATTGCCTGTCCTTAAAAAATGAAAAATAATGGACAGAGGTTTATTTATTTATGGATTTATATCTATACTGACTGATCACTGTGCCTGTCCTTGGTTTTAGTACCCATCTTTCTTGTGTTTATTATCATTTGCCACATAATTAAAGCAACCTCATACTAAATTTAATGTTAATTTCATATGATGTAAATAATATGAAAAACATATACAAATAAGTTGTAACTTTAGCTTGTATAGTTATAATAAAACATTGTTTTGACTCAGTTTGTCCCATGAATTGTCACTATAATCTGATGAACGTGCAACTCGGATTTTAAGATCCATCACTATCATCTGATGTACATATATACAACTTAGATTTTAAGATGTGTAATGCATTTTTAAATTTTTCGGTGAACTATGTAGAATATAATAATTGGGATATCGCGTAATCGGGATATCGCAATGTGTATCGTATCGTGGCTCAAGTATCGTGATGCGTATCGCATTGTGAGGTCCTTCCCAATACCCACCCCTAGTATCTACTGCTTTTGTCCTTTTTAAAAATGTATAACTTATCACATGAATGCTGTTATATGATATTGATATTTTCAAGTTTAAACATTCAAAAGCAGCATATAAGCTTTGTGGTAAATATGTTTCAGTCAGTCAGTTCCTAATTCTGTATATTATTGTTGCTATATCTCATTTTATATGCTTGGTGCTCCTGTAACAAAGTGAATTTCCCCCGTGAGGGGTTTATAGAATATTTCTGATTCTGAACACGTGGCATGTATTTGATTAGTCCTTATCTTTAGTTCAATATTTTCCAGTCCAGAGATAGAGATGCCTTTACATGCCTTCCCGTTGAGTTGTAAGACGTAATTTATCACACCGATTTCCTCGCTCTGATAAACAGTCCTCAACTACTCGCAGGTCATTTTAAACACATTCAACATGACGGCGTCATTGCACTTCTTCACTTATCTCCGCTCACTGGCTCCTGTTTTCCAGCATCCCTAAAGAGCCGGCTCCCTCCCGACTCCCACGTGAGACTGTCTTCTAATTATGTGTTGTTATTTAGTTTGGCTTAAGCACAACCGCAGCTATTTCGATACTTTTGCTTTCGGTTCACCCTTTCTCAAGTCTGACCCTACATGTTGGAAAACTGCTCTAAACTCGGGACCCTGATGAAGTGTTGGGGGTTGGGATGGAGATGCAGCTTGCATCCATCAGGTTTTCTATCAACATGTATAAACATTTAGATTCTATATTGCATGTGGCATCTCCAATTCATCACAGTCAACCTCATTTCCTTTTTCATGAATTCATTTAGTATTTGGCATTTTAGTTTTCATCCAAAGCCTGGACTTTGTATCTGTGAAAAAAAATGTTTCCTGTCAATTGGTGGCTCATTAATGAGGACTATTATCCAAATGTTTTAAAAGTTAATTGCGTACTTCGATACAAATATGGAACCTTTTAATAGAAATGTTCATGGGAATCAGCCTATACTGAGTACTGATTGGATACATTGAATCCAAATGTTCAATCAAGCAGCAAAAATCTGACATTTTCATCCAAGTCAATGAATTCTACAATTTTGTTCACTGTTGTTGTGCCTTGTTGGCTTTTTCTGGGGAATTTCATCTCTGAAAGTCCCAGAGTTTTTCTGCTGAGGTTGCTCCCGACTTCCTCTTTTGAGTGAGTGAATCCCTCGTGCCCTTTCACCTGACGGTTCCTACAATGCTCACTAAGGTCACTCGTGTTACATTCAGCAGCATTCCTGCCACCGCTGGAAACTGCAGCCTTGCACAATGGACATAACAATCTGAAATAAAACCATAGTGCCAAAAAAATACCAATGCAGCCAGACATGTCTCCATCTGTGACTTAAAACGGGAAGTTGCAAGGAAATTTGCAATATTATCCTGGATTTTAGAGGAACGGAGTCTTTTTATAAGAATGAAGCTGTATCTGTTGATGCGTGAATGTAAATACTTGCAGCTCTCAATACAACTATTGAATATACCCTTTAATGATGCATATATTAGAAATTGGTACAAAGAAAGTACACGTTGCTGAATTAGCTGGATTAGAGAGTCAATAAGTCACCTGACTTCAAAGAACAAGCACATTAAGCACACAGATAACTCAAATGTGTAATGATTATGATTAACTTCCAATACACTGGCATCTGCTGTAATGGCCTGGATGCTGCACTGATGGCTTCCGCTCATGCGCTTCAAATGGGATTGGCCACGGCCTTAATCATTCATCAGAGGAAGACCTTTCCATACTGTCTACACTGCCTTTCAGAGACAGATGAGTGAAGCAGGCAATCAGGCTGTTTTTAAAGTCTGCCTTCTCGTCTCCACCAGCCGGCCCATCCTCATCCTGGACCAGCCAGCCTCACCAGCCAGCTGCTGCTCCCTTTCACACGTTTTTATTCTTCGCCCACCAATTATTTTCCCCGCTTGTAGTTGCCAATTTAAAACGTTTGTCTGTATGAATAAGTGTTGCACAGATCGAAATTATATCTTTTATATATTTTTTGTTTTTTTGTTTTTTGCAAGTGTTAATCGAAATCAATTGTTAGTTAAGAGCGTCGAGCCATCTGCTGGAGTGAAATGAATTTCATACTGGCTTCAAAGCAGATCTGGCCTTGACTGTGTGGACTAACATGGCTATGAAAACAGCTAGATAAGATTTCAGATGAAAGACACAAATAAATGGCGTATTTTTTCCCACGAGTTATCCTTGAGTAGCACTCATGTCCACATTGGATTTTTGTCAGTGGATGGGAATGACAGGAACATCCACATATTGATTGGTATGGTCTTTTATTCTCGGGATGTTTTTCTCCATTGGATGTAAAACTAACCTGTTTTTTCATCAAAAATAGTTCTTTAGGACAGCTTGCTTTAAATGTTAGCACCAAAGACAGAGGTCTTCAAACAATTTTAAGCTATCTTTCCTAATTTCATTTATTTGATTTCATTTTTATTTATTCCGATCATGGAAATATGCAAACAAAAGAAACAAACAAGTAAAATGACAACACAATCAAAAGCATATTCCATAACCAGAAAGGAGCAGGAAGAAGAAAATCTTATTATACCTGCCCCTCCCTCAAAACAAAATTGAACAATAATAACAGATGGTCTGCACAATTAAAGAAAAGATAGATTGTCTGTCTACATACGCGTATATTATACATTTTGACTATTTCATCCATACATTGCTATTTTTCTCTTTAAATTTATTTTTAAACTGAAATATGTTTATACAGCCCTTTAAATCATAATTTAATGAATTCCATAACTTAATTCCAACAATTGAAATGTTCATCTGCTTTAGAGTTGTTCGGGCAAATAAATGTTTAAAATTCAATTTTCTACGACTATCTTCATTTTTTGAACTGAAAGTAAACATGTATTGTTTACATGTATTTCATGATGTTTACATTGCATGGCATCTTAAACGCTGCTTATTTATCGGGGCAACAGGAAGATTAGAGCCTGCACGGTTGACTGGAACGCTGAGGGTTTGCACAGAGCGAGTCAAAAAAGCTCGAGCAAGCCCGATCTGGAGTACACTGCCATGAAAAGTCAAAGGAATATTGTTAAAACCTCAAAGACAAGTTCATCACTGGATATTAAACCCAATAATCCTTGTGTGGATGTTGGAAGATGAAATGGGATTTCAGTAAGAGTAATAAATAAAGATAAGTGGAAAAGCCAGAGAGTTTAGGACCTTTGTTCAAGGTGCAAGGGGACATCAAACGTAAAAATAACTTGAGATAGAGAACTAAAACCCCGGCAAAGTAGAGGCTTAAGAGACCTTGAGGCAAAAAAAAAAAAAAAAACGGCTTTCTGTCCAGGGAGACGTTGTGGGTGGCTGCCTTCAAGCACTCTTCACGAGTTCTCAGAAACCAGTTTCAGCTCCTCCACTGTCATTCAGAGGACAATCGTGTCATCAAATCATCTAATTCCGTATTCATGGCCACTTAGTGACTCTTCAAAGCAAACAAGCACAAAATCTAAAACAGAACTGAGATACGAGGCCGCAAGCAGTTCGTGCACTGCCTAAAGACACCCGGCTTCCTGTTAAAGGTTCGTCTGTAGAAACAGCTGACGAGCTGACTGAAAACAGGAAGCTCCGTTCCCTCTGAGAAGCCATTTAATCATCCTTATTAAACTGCTATGACCTGTTTAGAAGGTTGGGTTTGGTTGGCGTCCACCAAAAACACAGGAAGCACTGAGAGGCAAGAATGTGACAGAAGGAGGAACAAAGGGGGTGTCATGGCTGTCTCAGCTAAAAAAAAAAAAAAAAAAAGTTTTCCACCAGGCCGCTCACAGTAATTAAGGTTCAGCATGAGGCCACTGCAAAGGGGGGTGCAGCCGTGAAACCCGGTCTGACATGTGACGCTAGAGCAGCCTCATGATGAGTAGGCCGGTGATAAATAGCTGCCAATGAGACAGACCCCTACCTCACTTAAATTATTTTTCCAGATGTATTCAAAAAGGATAAAAGAAAAAAACTTCTCTGCATAAATGTGGACAACCACAGTTAGGAATTTCTATTTCAAACAATTATCCATCATTTCAGATGGATAACGCAGGAGAGGATGATGTTTAACTCGTGTAATTACGTGTGAGTAACATCAGCCTGGGATTACAGCCGCTGTGCTCTCTGTCGTGACAAGTTCATCTCGGCGTTATGTTCGGCTACTCTATCAGAAAAAGTAACAGAGAGGAGGCCAGTAAAAAACAGACGTGCAAACACTCAAGTTCCTCTGTGATGGGTTATGATGACAGTAGAAGGGAATAAGTTCACATAAACCTCTATATTTCAACTTTACAACAGAAATATGTGGGTTTACAGCCTGGTTGTTATCCATTTATTGCAAAATTGAAAATGATCAATAGACAGAGGTGTATTTTTCATGACCCGGGTTTCAGTAGCTGGATGCTTTCTGTGCACAGCAGCAGCAGCAGCGGCAGCAGCAGCAGCAGGATGCAGCTTTAAGTGGTTCAGCTTGCATTAGCAGCGACTTAATACATGTTTGCCATAGTCTGAAGAGAGTAAACAGTAAAGCAGCGAGGCTGTAATTAATCAGATAAAATTGTGCTGGATTGCATGCATGCATTGCAGCTTATTGTATAAGGATTATAACACATCCCCACTTTACCTTCGGGTGAAGATATGGATTACTGCAATCCTCTTGTGTTATAAAGAGGAAGAAAAATGTTTAGGTGTACACACTCTTCTACCCACACAAGACAGATTTTAACTAGGTGCGTTGGCATTGCATATTTATTTCTATCAATATATTTCGAAAGAATTCCTTTTAATTGTTCATTATCCAATAAAAATGAAAATGATCATCTATAGCTATAGGAAATACTAACGTGAGTAAATTATATCCATCGGAAAAGGCATTATTGGTGAGTGTAAAATGAAATGAGAATCACAATAAGCCAGTGAAGCATGAAATTACTGCTTATAGTAGCTCAGGAGTACAAGTCACCCTCTGCATGTGTACAACTTACCACAACGGCCATTGATAATAGAGTTAGAGGGAGCCGTGACCTGTTTCATATGTCACTTCCTGCATCAAAGCCACAAGGTCTGCAACCCCGCTCAATCATGTAAATCAAAAGCGTGTAACCAAAGCAAATATGAGCCGATGAGTTATTCATCATGTGCCTGAGAGTGAATTTATTCTATTACTCAGTGAGATGTCATCCATCACTCTCATCCGAATCACACACACCGTTGGCCCAAAGATCGCTATTTAATCTTCAGCAAGTCAAGCAGAAAGACCAGAATAGCTGCTCTCCAAAAGGACCTGCCCCCGACCCGACGGAGGAGCTGCGGGGTCAAATGATCAACAAAACCCGCGAACAGGCTCGGTGGCGAAGAGGGCGAGGAGTGGCGTGGCCTCTGCCCTGCATTCATAACTGCTGCTCAGCTGGGAGTCCCAGCGTGGAGATATTTCCTCCATCTTATCTTTTATTCATCGTCTTAATTTCAGTTGCAGCATCGCACAGCCAGACCTTCCCCTGCGGTGGATAACTGCTTATGATGGTGTCATTAAAAAAAGTGCAGAAAAACAATGGTCAAACATAAATTATTGACTGACTTTGAAAAGAATGCCGGCTGATATGACTTGAATTGCTTATAAGATTTAAATTACCATTGGCTATATAGATGTAATAGTCGAGGGATTCAAAATGCTGAGAAAATCCTTCCACATAGTCCTCCATTGTCCGTTACGGGGGAATGAATTATGGGTAGAGATATATACGAGAATGGCTCTTGTCTCTGGACCCTTCAGTGAGATAAACTTAACTTTCGTTCAATCCTATTTTGAATCCAAGGACAATGTTAATAACGAAGATGACACTCGAGACATTCATTGAAATGTGAACAGAGATGATGAAGAGCAGAGAGATGCTAAGGGAGGGGCTCCACCTTCTTCTCTCAGCTGTTCAAGGTTAACGCAACTGTAGCGGGGCCTATGAGCGCTTCGACCGAAGACAGTACAGCACCTGCTTAGTGCCGGGACGTGTGGTGATGCAACTGCGTATCACTTTTGTTGTCTTAAAGAAGCGCAAAGACACTTCTGCCATTTTAGCTCAGTAAACTGAAAAAAATACATCTAAGCGCATGTAAATAAAACATATTTAAATCTGTGATATTAACAATTAAAAATTAAGTTTGTTGCTTTACATGAATACATCTAGTTTTGAACTTAATCTGCATTGGTTCAAAAAACAAGACATTGTGCATTTTTTCCTTAACAAGCATGTATTTCTGTAATCCCAGGCAATCTTTTCATTTACACACAAACAACAAGCAATGATCTTGTTGTATTTACTTTTCCTTTAACAGTTTTAATCTATTGGGCAGATTGACCAACGTTTAGATGAAACATGCTTTATTTGTTTAAGTAGAAGACAGTAAAAAATATCTTGCTTGATCTACTTTAAAAAAATTAAGGCGACTTTTTGCATGAGATTTTTATGTAAATCAAGAAAGACTAGTCTTTGTATAAACTGCTAGTATGTACAAAATTAATTTGCAAGTAAAGTCAACTTAATTGTAATAAAAATCTTTTTTTTCTTTTTTTTCTTTTTTTTCCTTTTTTCTTTTTTTCCTCTTTTTCTCTTCTTTTTTTGTTCTCTTTTTTTTTCTTCAACTTAATTTTGATAAATAAAGTAAACTTAACACAATTGATGTTGACTGTACTTGCAAAATGTATTATTTACATACAAAAAATTAAGTGGTTTATACAAAGACTAGTCTTTCTTGATCTACATAATAATCTCATGCAGTTGCCTTTTTTTTTTAAGTAGATCAAGCCAGATATTTGTATCAGTGTAGGTCAACTATAGGAAGGGTTATGTTAAGTCACTTTTGCAACTTTGTCCAAATGTTGGGGCCTGATTTATGCTCCTATGTTGGAGCTACATCACCAGTGGCTTTGAAGCCAACCTAGAGCAGCTCACAGCAGTCTGCTACTCCAACTAACAGCACAACAAACCAAACCAAACCTCAAAATCACAGAGATTATTAAGCTTAGCTTTACGTTACCGCTTAGATATCAAATTCAAAATGTTAAGCATTAATTAGCTAAAGTGATGACATCGAGCAAATCCCCCACCCCATCCCCTGTACTGTTGTCATGGATGTAAAATCTAGCTATCTGTACTGAAACCATTTATTGTATAGGGCTGTAAATATGCTTATTTCAGCTGTAAAGCTGAACATTTTAACATGGAGGTCAATGGAGATTTACTCACTTTTGGAGTCAGCAACTAGTGGTGTTTCAAAGTACTGCAATTTTTGCTACGTCTGCATTCTTTCTTTCCAAAAGCCATCAACATGCTGAACAAATACAAGTAAATTATATGTACAGTTACCACACATTTTTAAATACTCCTATACTTTTTATTCTTATATTATTATTTTGCGTATCTGCACTTTTTACTTACTTGTTGTTTTTACTTTAATTGTTTTGCACTGAGCACAGGAGAAGCTCTACAATTTCGTTGTACATTGTATAATGACAATAAAAGGCTTTCAATTCAATTCAATTCAATTCACGACAGCTCTAAGAGCCGGGTGTTCTTTATTGGAAAATACATCTAAAACAAGCATAATGTGTGAATCCATATGTTTACTGCTGGCCAGTCAAGGGTGTATCATCATAGGTACATCATCTACCCAAAGTACTTTGTGCCGATCAAGAAATGGTGGACACTGCTGCTGACTGACGATTTTGAAAAGAAAAAATACAGGGTTTTTTAAGCAGCATAAAGGAACTGAACGTGGCCGTTTAGTCGCCTCCAAGACACTCCGCAAATCTACTCTTGTCTTGTTTTGTCTTCCATCATCACTTTGTTGAGTCTTTTGTTACTTCTGCCAGTATATATACTGTGAATATCATCATTGTTGAAGTGTGATGCAGTGCCGTAAAGACAGAACAGCTCACCTGAAGGACAAAGTTACTATGGTAGTTTTTCCCAAAACTAGTAGGGAGGGTAAATTGTGAAAGCCAAATGATGCTACATGACAGTAATCAAATATTCCTTCAAATGAAAGTGAGATTTTGGAATAAAAGGCTCATTAGAACAAATGATGATAGACGCCACAAAGCGCCCCCCCCCCCCTTCAGCTGATTGGTCCATATTTGATAGTTCCTACTTTCTGCCATAACTTTTGAATGGTTTAACATAAAGACTCGTGGGTGGTCTCATCGGACTCGGTTTTGAGTCCTTGAACATAATTGGTGCAAATTAGCCCCGCCCCTTCTTCTGATTGGTCGATATTTGACCTTTATTGGTGAAAATTGCACGTGCGAGGGCCCGTTCATCGCTGCTTGCACCTTTAATTTTAAAATTTAATTGCATCTTTAACACAATATGCAATCAAATGTATTATGTGAATGACAGCACTTGGGTTGGTGGAGTATTTGCATAAGAGCGGTGCTGTCACGCAGCAGTTTTCATTGTATTATTGATCAGGATGAACTCAGATGTGCATGTCTGTAACTTATTTTTCAACAAAATTTAAGTCCAGATGAATGAATATAGTTCTGGCGATATCTTTGTTTGATTCTTAGCATTTATATTAGTTTTTGGGATTAAAGTTACTCTGATTACCAATGATAAAGATCTAAAAAAATATATATATATCAATTTGTGTCTAACTGCTTTGCTAAATTCATTATTATGAATTCATTTACGTAATGGTAACCATTTATATGTATTTGTCCATTTGGTCTACATGAGATAAAGGTTATAAAGTCATGGAGAAGGACGCAAATTTGCATCTGTCAAATGTTTCTGACCTTGACGTTGATTCATATTCTTTGTTTGTTATACATGAAATGGGTTTGGTGATAGAATTTCAGATGTAGGTGGAAATAAAAGAAATGACAAAGTACCATAAGTCTGAATGAGAAGCCATGAAAAAGCCAGCGTGATTAATAGATACTCGTGTGTAGGTGGACTGAATCTTTTGGGGACTTTTATCGCCTTTGGTGTTTAAATTTCCATCACGTTGGTGACAAATTCAGCCTGCCACATTTACTTCGTCAATAGAAATTCATCAACACACGACACTGCTTTTCTTGAAGATGGATTTAAAAAACAACGTTACCCACACAGAAACGGGAAACGCTGTGGAAATGTTGTGCGAGACGTTCCGACTCTACCGAAACTATGTCTCGGCATCGAGTTTCATCAAATTCATATATAGCACAGAAGCAAAACAAACAAGTAGGAGAGCTCTGAAAACACTTAAAAAGAACCAGACAGCACCCAACAAAGAAAACAAGTTCAAGATGGTCCACAAACACCTGGTCCTGCTAACCTCCACTCTCTCTATAAGACCTGACAGTCGGGATTTCCACATGTGGACCAAAGTTTAGTCTACAGTTGCTTGTATTTTCTTAAGAAGAGCATATAGAAAAAAGAAAAAAGGGGGTTGGTAATTAATTCAGAGGGTCTGTGCGCTGTTTCCTCTGTAATACCTCCAAACCACCAAAGACTCATAAATTACATCGATCCAACTGATCTCTAAACTAGATATTCAGGCAAGAAAGAAGGAAAAAAGAAATCAGAATAAGTCTCGTATTCAAACAATGCCAGATGTTGAGTGTTACAGTCGCAGAGGATCTTTCCATGTAGAACTGTTGGTCTTTTTTCTTTCCTTTTCTTTTCATTTACAGTTTGGGCTATTGTGGCACACATCTGTAAACACCGTTCTACAGTCTGGAATCATAAAAAAACCCAAACCTCAGCCTGGTCAACCACCGCTAAAATCTCACTTCATAGCACAGCTGTGATGTAAATGTATAAATGCATCAACAATTTTGGTAAACGCTTGATTGCATTGTCATGAAAGGCTAAATAGGGGGATCCAATACCAAATTCTTGGACTGTGTGTCTCCAGTTGACGGCATTAAGAGTGATTTAAAAACACTGGGAATGGAAAACTAGACCTGCGATGCCGCTTTTGTTAAACGTTACAGTTTTCAAAAGTCATCCTTAAACGTTTCGAGCTTGATTTCTAAAGAACTGATTGGTTACTTCTTCTCAGTCAACCATTTTAAGCAGTAATGAGAAGTAATGAGAGTAATGAGGTGTTTTTGGTCAGTACTGACACTAGTCTAGAAGGATGTCTTTGAACAGTAACAAGGTTTTGTGATATAGTTCCTTCAGAGCAAGGATTGTGCAATTATCACATTTTAATCGCGATTATTATTTATTTCCATTGACCCCCGCTAAGCCTTAGGTGAGTGATTCCTTTCATGTTGTTTCAGGCCAGAAATGTTAAGGGATTATTGAAGCAACTCTCCCAGCATTTGCCAAGCTGGCCTGAATCTTTTATATTAGTCTGGAGTTTCATTGAGTCAAAAATCTAAGTAAAGCGTGGAAAGTTTTATTATGAAGATTGATCGTTGCAACATCCTTCAGAAGTCAGCGGATAATGGTGTTTTTAATCATCTTGATTTCAGTGGTGAAGAAAATAATCGTAATTAATGATTTTTTTCCGCCCTTTAATCAAGCATATTCTCTCTGGACTTAAAATACATCTATATCAGATTTTGAACAATCTGAGGAATGTGTCTGGATTCAGCTAGGCCAGGGGTCGGCAACCCAAAATGTTGAAAGAGCCATATCGGACCAAAAAAACTAAAAACAAATATGTCTGGAGCTGCAAAAAATGAAAAGTCTTGTATAAGCCTTAGAAAGAAGGCAACACATGCTGTATGTATCTATATTAGTTATATTAGCCTACTATCAAAATTACCAAGTTGGATACAAATACATAAGAGTTCACATACCTGCATAAAAGCGCAGTCTGCTCAATATCGATCACATCACACGACTCAACACAATAATTGAGTAGCTGGCGCTGAATTTATGTCCTTGATTTGCTGATCGGTGATGTTGCTGCCATTTTAATGGCCTTTTCCTTTCCTGTCTTAGCGGTAATATCTCGGTTTTGTTTTTGAAGTCTGCAAATAGTTTTCCACGTTTTATTATCTCCCCGGTTACAACAAAACTTGCAGCAGTAGTGGAGTTTGGAGATGCAATCCACTTCATAAATCTATTTTTGCGCTCTTCTAATTTCTCCAGAAGTAATGCGAGTAATTGCACTTTTTCCTCTCACTCCCAACTAGATACTTGGCTTTAAATGTAGCATGCCTTCCCTGGAAATGTCTTTCCACATTACTCTTTTTGTTCTTGGACAACTTCTCGCTACAGAGCAAACATTCAGTCAATGAATGCAAATGATTCGGTCCGAGAAACGTTGAATCCTCTTTTCTCCTCAGTTATTTTTCTCTTTTTCCCTTTGGGATCCATTGCCCATCACACAGCTTGTTTGTTTACAACAGCCACCTGCCTGGCGCCGCCCTGCTGGTAGAAACGTGTGTCGCAGGCTCCGGCGCTAATCTTCGTTAACAGAAATGTTGAAGTTTAATATTTATTCTACACATTTTTACAGCATTGGATAGTGATGCACCGAAATGAAAATTTGTGGCCATTTTCTCTCGTTCAAATCCAGTTAATCGGGTAGGGGCGGGGCTAATCGCCACAATTTGAAGCCTTGTATAATAATTGTAAAAATCTGGGTTATTTTCGTGGAGGATCTCGTCAAACATAGACAGTGAGGGTTCTCCACCGCATCGGTAGTACTTTTCTCTGCGCTGTGCGTCCCGTCTCCATCACCAAGCGGCTTTCCCAAATCCAACTCAGCCTGGATCATTTCTCGTGTCCTCTGCTTTTTCCCCACATCCAAGTAATGACCTGACATGCTGACATGTTTGCTGCATTAACACCGCACGCCCCTCACTCCACACTGTTCGCTTCATCACATGCCGTTTTTATTTGTTCGGTTTTTTCCCCACTTATTCCACCGAACACCGAAAGTGTTTTTTTTGCTATTTTCGGCCAAACAATTTCAGTTACCGAACATTCGGTGCATCAATAGCATTGGAAAATGTTAAGAATGTTTGTGTCATGTTTGTGCTCCTACAGTAACCATATTAAAACAAAAAATATATTTCCCTCCCCATCTATTTCCATTTTCAAACATTTTTGAAAAAGCTCCAGGGAGCCACTAGGGCAGCGCTAAAGAGCGGCGGCTCCAGAGCCGCGGGTTGCCGACCCCCGAGCTAGGCGAAGGCGCCTAGGTAGCACAGCTACCTTTGCTCCTCTTTGAAGGCTACTGTCCGAGGCTAGAGCACACCACCTGAACGGTCTCTAGCCCAACAGCTTCTACCTGTTGCAGTAGCCCAGTGGTCCAGTCAAGCAACTTACACCTGGGATCATTTCGGGAGCTTTCCAAGTTTTTTTTTTTTTTTTTTTTTTTATCCCCGATTTCTTTCCCATTTTATCACCCAGTGCTCCTACCTAACAGTCCTGGGCATTGCCGTCCTCTACCAACCCCAGGAGGGCCTGCACTGAGCTCAGGTCTCCTCCTTAACCTGAGGAGTGAACAGGCCGCATCTTTTCACCAGACAGGGTGGGGCTTCTCCGGGCCGGACGTAGCGCGTGGAAGGATCACGTTATTCCGGCCAGATCCTCCCCACCCCATCTGGTGCCCCGGCTGGCCAGAGGGGGCAGTATAGCCCAGGACTGTGTGCATGTTTTTGTGAGGGTAGCTCCCATTAGCTACCCAATGGAACACGGGGAGAACATGCAAACTCCACACAGAAAGGCCTTGGGGAGCTTTCCAAGTTGGCCAACTAGCCACTAGCTACTACCAACAATGTTTGAAACAACTGCTGCCACCGCCCGGCCCACCGCTCGCGGGCCCAGGCTGGTCACAGTTGCCCGCAGAATGGCCGAGCATACCAGCTTAATCCCAAAGGCGACAGCGGGTCCCAGCAGAGCTTCAGATGTTGTTTCAGCGGTGACATTTGAAATGAGGACAGATTTAATCAGAATAAACCTTAGTTTGCATTATGATGAGTTATCATAAGGTACTCCAGCCAAGACTTATATCCAACGTCCAGTAACTGAACTAAGGTGGGTGAGTTCCAGCCAGCTTCCACGGCCTGCTTTTTGGACCCATGTGCACACTTTTTGAATTAAACCAGGGTTGGATGGCATCAATTCTTACAAACATGGAAACATGCAGTCGGATGAACAAGAGGCACTTTTGAGAAAACCTGCTGATGTCATGGGAGTTTGCTCAGTCTGTGGTAGCTATTATATCTAACGTCACCCATTCTACAGATGAAAATTGTAATAGTTCCATAGATTAAGAGAAACTATAGAAGACAGTGACTACTCATTTATTTGATCATGTGAGTTTTCTCTCCATTTGGGCCACCTGCCATGCTATTTTTCAGCTCTCCTCAAATAAACTTGTTACACTGTGCAGATGGAAGGAGTAATTCTGTGTAAAGACATTCGGATTTTTGTTGCATGCACAACTTTGAGGACGGCACCATCTCAGCTCAGTGAACTGGAGCAGGTTATTGAAAGATACACTTTTCCATCTGTAGCTGTGCAATGATGATGAAAGGCACTGTGGTTTTGCTTCCAGCTCCCCAATTTCTTAAAGTTCTCCAGGTGGTGTGCAGAAATCCTGTGCAGTACACTTTCACACCTAGTCAACAGTCATCTCAAACTGTGCCGAGCCTCCTGCCTGATTGTAAAATGTTCAAGGATTGAGTGTTAGCCCAGGACTGCCAAGAAAATGTGTGAATTAAGAGAATGTAGACTATTACAGAGTCTGCTGGCTTACTGCTCCAGTACTTGGGAGCAGGTCAGATGAAAAAACTTTTAGAGAGACTACTCGAGAGCATCCCAGTGGATCCATAATATTAACTTAGCCCATGTATTTCAGCTTATAAGACTCGGTGCTTTCTCCTCTCCCTGTTACATTATACACAACACCAGGATAATTAAGTTCTGGACAAATTCCCCTGACTTAACATGCAAGCGGGTTAATTCTCCAAATTAAAGGTGAGCAAAAAGGGATATCCTTTTGATATAGGGTAATTATTCCAGGGTACTTTAATTTTTAAGGTTGTCAATACATGCCACTTCGAGCAGAAGGATTACTTTTGCCGTAATGTGAGTGTCGAGTTAATCACAATAATGAATCTGTTCTCTCCTGCTCCGTCGAGGAGGAAGATTGCAACACGGAAAGAAAAAAAAAGAGCTCTACCTGCTCGGCTACATTCTGATAAATGGTGGCAGGGTGAGAGATGTTCAACGGCCGCACATCCATCCTGCAAAGCGTAATAATTCCACTGCTACACTAATGGTTCACATTGGAAACAGCTGCCTGCACAGATATAAAACTCCAACTTCAAATTAACTTGGCGGGGATAATCCCACAAAATGATAGCTGCAGCAATGAAAATAACATTTGTACAAATTCCTCTTGACCCTAGCCCGTGAGGTGAGAGAAGGGGGGAAAAAAGGCTTTAAAAAATAAAAAATAAAAGCCCCTCAGTTGGATCTTGCACTTCCGCTGGAAATTTCAGAGCTGTCTGGTAAACGGAACTCCATGTTGACCTCCGACCTCGGCCAGACGTGCGTCCAAATGGCACGTGTATGTGAGGACATGGCCTCTTGTTTGGGCTGAATAAGCCCCAGTGTTGCTGCTGCAGCAGCTGTGCCTAGTAATTATTAAGAATATTGTATTATTATTAGTTTAACCTCTGATGTGTGTAGGTCATTCAAAAAAAGACCCAGCCCACAGTCTGGTGACGACCAGCTGGTAGCTCATTTATAGGGAGCAGCCAGAGTTAATTTGAAAATGAACACATCACTCTGTGCTTCTGTATATTGTTTCGATGACCACAGAGCTGCACTGGGGCTCCTTGCAGTGGCGTCTGGATGACACATATTGAGCAGCACACACAAATAAAACCACTAATAGTGGCTCCACTTTCCAAACAGATTCCATGGCAACACATAAAAGTAGCCATGGCCCCTCTGGTGGAGAATAAACAGGATATTTTACTGCATAAAAAACACAGTAACAGAATATTCATGCCCAGTTTCACTTTATTACCAATTTAGAGCAAAGCTTTTCACAGTTTTGCCTCCTCAGCAGTAGTTGTGCAACAATGCAACATAATACACTGACAAGGATATCTACATAATTAGCGATATCACACACATGCCTCTGATTAAAACAATTAAAAGTTAAACAGATTTCTATAAGCAGGAAATCTGCTCTGCAAATAAAACAGCTTTTCTTCTCTTTTTTCTCGTTCTCTTTGTCGGCTTTTTTTATTTTATTTATTTATTAAAGTAATGCCACCAAGTGGTATTGAGTTTTAGTTGGATGCAGTTGGAAGTTAGTGGATCATACCAGGTCACTCTAATGGAGACACGGTGGCTAAAAGAGGTTATAAGCAGGTCAGCCTTGTTAAAAGGGAGTCATGGCTCTACAGAGCAATTATGCACATCGCCTACGTACGAGAGCTATGTCTTAATTTGTATTCATACTTTGTGGTTGATGTTTGTGTCGCTGTGTAATTAAACTACCAAACGGCAGGTGATGGTGCAGGTTCTTTTCTGCAGCACTGTAGCTTGAAGCATTGCATTTGCTTTCATTCATTTCCTTTATGTAGCTCAGACATGGCAACAATGTTGACAGATCTTATGATGAACAACTATAATTCTTACTGACATGGACAATCTATCTTTCTACTTGAATAGAAAACAACGAAGAAGAAGCAGTAGTGTGAAGGAAATACAATGATAGCAAGAGGGCCAATAAAATCTGTTAACCTCTGCATCAATGCATCGTACAGCAATGAACTGCAAGTCGGGCTGTAACAGAGATTATAAAGGGTTTCAAACTACAGCAGACGTACGATATTGGTTCAACATTAGAAGCATAAACCACCTGTTTCAATTCCAGCCTCCCAGATTTTACCCCATACCCCTGCCAAATAATCATTACATTCTTATGAAAGATATATTTGTTATTATGACTTTCACAAAATGTACTTTTTGAAGTGCATTTTGCGGAACACCAAGTAGACCTGCTAGTTTACTGTTAGGAAAGGGGAAAAGAGACGATGCTAACCATCCTTTCATGCCCTATTATTTCTCCCACATGTGCATCCTATTTTTATTTTTTCCAGGAAAATTGAGAGGACATCAAAAAAACAAGAACAAAAACAACATGTTTACTGCTGTGTGTTAGTTGTCTCCATAAATAATATTAATTTCTGTTTATTTATTCCAAAAATGGAACAAAGTCTGGACTATTTGTCCTCAAGTCTTAATTTAAGACATGCAAGATGCTGAGTGAAATCCAAAACTTTGAATTTTGAGTCACCAGATGGAAACTTACTGTAACAAATTAATAAATTACAGCTGATTCTATAAATAAAATAATTCAAGCCACCATTTAAGACAACACTCATTTTGAGTTGCACTGGTTTCAAGTAGTTTGACGTCAGTACACTCACATTGAAGTAAGGTCATTGCTGGGTAAGTGAAGTCCAGTTTAAATTATCCTCTGATTTAAAAAAAAAAAAGCCAAGAACCTAAAGTCCTTCATACTTGAGTCCAGGACTTGTGACTTAAGTCTGCACTCCTGACAAATTAAATCTCCTGACAATCAGTTATCCCATGAATGAAACGGCAAACAAAAGGAGCTGTGCTTATTCGCCAAGATCCATCTATGGAACAACTGGGTACAGATGGTAAGAAATAAAGGCCGGTTTAGTTTCACATGCATCATTAATATGAACAATGACCCTTAACTTTGGCAGCCGCAGACAGCAATTGCGGGTTGCCAGATTTGCTTCCTTTCTCAGCAGCTCAAAGGGCCAACCGTGGTTATCCAGATGATACAGAGTTTCTTTGTTATTGCAGAAATGTGTTCTAACAGCGTGCCAACGACCAGCCTGGCAGGCTGTATTGTACGTTACTTTTTTTCTATTTGATTCACAAATGAAACAGAAATTTAACCAACAACTACCTGGAGAATGTTGTATAATTTGAAACATTTTTTTTCTTTCAGCCAAAAAATGGCTAAAGCATGTAAGTTGCACCCCGTTGTTTACATGAGCCAGTAACTTTGCACAAAACCCTAGAGGAGGTGTCACTCACTCAATGAAGCAGATTTATGTGTGGGAGGTTAATCACTGGATGCTCTTCAATCACAATAACAAATAGCCTTGGACCTCTGCTTCATACAGACAACATCCTCTGGAGCAGTTGCTCATCCACAGCCACATAAATCCCTGACAGTGATCCACTATTCTCATCAGGAATACATCACGTAGCTTCACTGGAGGATCCATCCGTCACCGGATGGCCTGCAGCCACAATTACTTTCAAAGTCCAAATTCCACATTTAAGAACCAACAGAGAGTATCCAGTACTGACATGTCTTGGTTTGTGTGAAGCAGAATGTACAGTATTTTGCTTAGCGATGAGTTGGGTTGAATCCACGACAAATGTTTCTTCCTGGTTAGTTAATGAGTTTGCAGAAACTAGGAAAAGATTTACTCAACAACTCTTTAAAATTCTCAAAGGCTCAAACGAAAGACAACCACACTTCTGCTACAAGAACCAAGAAAAGGAAATCCAGGAATCTCTCACCTTGACCAGGTAAACAACATAAAGTGACCAAAAGACCCTAATGACGCACAAGCGAGATTAATTTTATGATCCCGAAAACTCCAAATGAATCAGTTAGGACTGAAGAAGGCCTTGCTATGAGAAGTGAAAGGTCTCTGAGTCTTACGCAGACCTGGATGACTGAGAATGTACACCAGCGTGCAGCTAAGATGAGGAGACATCCCAGGTTGTGCTCTGCTACAGGACAACAGCAGGTTGGCTGTCCCACGCTGTGAGGCTGCTGTGGAAACACGTCATTGCAGCTGCTTCTGGCACAACGTGACTGAACTAGACCAGCCAGGGTTAAGAAAAAAAAAGAAAAGAAAAACCTTTTTAGGAAATACATACATATGGTTTTGGGAGGCAGCCATGTGTGCCCTCTCGAGCGCCCTGACTGATGCATTTCTTGACTCTGAGCATCCTTCAGCAGTTGCTCAAATAAATAAAAGAGCCCTAAAGGAGCGGTCAGATGCTTCAATGGAGAAACACAGAGGAGCCCTTCAGAAGGTCAGAGTGAAAAAAAACCACAACAATGTTGAAAATAAAGGTGGTGGTGGAGTTATCAGAACAAGGCCTGACATCACGACTCATGTTAGGGCTGGGCGATATGGACCAAAAGTCATATCTCGATATTTTCTAGCTGAATGGCGATACTCGATATATATCTCGATATTTTTTCTGTGCCATAATTGGGGTTTCCCCCAAAGCATTATAGCATAGCATCTCTATTAGCTTCATTTTTTCTGAGGCAAACCCTTAAAAAAAACAGTCAGTTTTAATACAATGCCTCGTGCCAAATGTCACGCAGGTACATTTATTAACAAAGGTCTGCACAATATCAAAATGTATAAAACAAATGAAATAAAAATAAACTGCCTGCATATATAGAATAAAATGATTCTTGAATAAAATAAAACAAATATCCCTTTCCTGCATAACAATTAAATTAAAATACACTGCAATTAATACAATGTAGACAGTAACAGGCAGACTTTTCCACTGAGGTTGACAGTTGTGCAAATAACAAAACATTTGTGCTAATCTCAAATAAAACATTCAAGTCAATTTGTCACAAAATAAGCTATATCAAAATTTAAAAAAAAAAATTATAAAAAAAAAAAAAAAAATTTTAAATCGATATAAACGATATTGTCTCGTACCATATCGCGTTTGAAAATATAGCGATATATATTAAAATCTCGATATATCGCCCAGCCGTAACTCATGTTAGATATCCACATTAGGGACAAGACACAGCGCCTCTGTTGACCCGAATGGCAGAAAAGGTCCCAGACAAGCATTCACTCTCGAAGAAGGCAAGAAAATGTGGAGCAAGTAGAGGCTGGCAGAAAATCAGGCAAACCAGCCAAGTGTTTAATAGTGTCTAATTTCTCGTTGGTTTATGGTATTTGCCTCATCGAAAAGACAGTAAATTAAAATAGCATGTATGAACAAGAGCATCGGCATGCTGAATCCATGACAATTAATGCAAGATGGCACACTTATTCACAGCCAAGTCTTCATTTGGACCCGAGTGCATCGGCTAATGCACTGTGCATGTTTTCCGAAACAGATTTCCTCGATTCATCTTCCAAACTCGCACTAATCCAGTGCAAAGTTCTGCCCGGGCACTGGTGAACGTTTAATCACTGTCATTGACTATTGACCCCAAATCCATGAATCTGAAAAGGGCACCGCTCTTTGTAAGTTTGCTGCCAAGCGCTTTCAAGCTCCCTTGATGAAGCGACCTTAAAAAGGCCGTGTAAATCGAATTCCCATAGATTTCCTCCCCTATTTCACTTGAATGAGCTTCCCACGAGAACCCTGTGACAAATGTTTCAATAACCAAGCCATGCTTTTTGTGTGCATGTGTGTGTGTGAGCGTGTGTGTGTGTGTGTGTGTGTGCTGTGGTAATTAAGAGTGAACAGCTGTTTTTTTTCTCGTTTTCACAAAAAGCTCTGCTCGGAAAATGTCTCAAAGTTCATCTTGAAAGTTGCCTTTCTTCTCCTGCTTCGGTCACATTTGCACATGTCGAACTGAGGAAGTCTCTTTTTCATAATTGAGAGAAGAGTTATGACGTGGATATTATTCATTCATGGTTCAGCGTTTTTTTGTAAATGAATACTTCATCAACTCATTACGGAGAGCAGAGTTAACTCCACGTCTAAATCAAGACTGATCAGCCAGGAGTATTGCGCCCCGACTCGTGTTGGACAGAGTAATTCATCAAAGCGCCTCGGCCACTCCACAGAAATCCACGGTGGGAGGGATGAAACGAGCACAAGCAAAAACAGAGCGTGCCAGCTGGAGGCCGTGCACACTACATGCCTGGTCGAAGTCATTCTAATCATCCATCCCACTCTCTGTGTAATAATACACTGCAGCGGGAGAGAGAATCCCCACCACATTTAGAACGCCTACTGCGGGTCTCAGCTGCCCACACAGACTTCGTCAACTTCCAAAGAGCGGCACAAACTGACACAGCACACACACGGAGTGCATATTTCTAGTCACGCCATGTAAACAGCATCATTAGCAAATATGTGCCCTGAATTGCTAGCCTGATTCCGGTCGATCAGAATATTTCATTCAGACTGACGGCTGCAGTGGAATCTTTTAGATAATGTGTTCAAAAGAGAAGAAGAAGAAGAATTCAGCTCTTAATCTTATCATCTCTTTGGTTAAAATCTGTGTTTCTGTTTCCATAAATTATAGTGGAGATAAAACTAATGACTGGAATTACTTCTTCTGAAGAAAACAAATATGTTTCCTCCACTGAATGGATTTAATTTCATCAATGAAATCTGAAAGACAAACATTCAGCTGCAAGTAGGAGCTTTGCTTATGTCCTACATGTGACATTCAGACTAAATGCTACTGCACCTTCTGATTCCTTGCAATCATAATATTTCAATCAGATTGAATAAATATTGGTCCTTGCGACCAAAACTGAGCATACGGATGTAGCAAATTATCACATTTGAGAAACTCTATAACACTATAACAATTTCCTATGATACACGACTCATGAGTTCATTCAATTCAATAGTTTTCAATTTAGGACGATAAGAGTAGAAGAGGTAGAAAAACATTTGCATTCCATTAAAAGTGATAAGCCATGTGGTGTGGATCATTTATATGGTAGGTTACTGAGGCTGGCGGTCTATTCAGAAGCCGATATGCCATATGTTCAATTTATGTATTGAAAATGGTGTTTATCCACAGCCATGGGAGATAGCGAAGGTTGTTCCGCTGTCAAAAAACAGCAGGGAGCCTTTTGCTGGTCCAAATAGTAGCCTGTGAGTATTCTACCAGTGTTAAGTACATTAATGGAGAAAATAATATGTAAGCAAATTCAACGTTACTTTGAAGAGAACAGCATCAACTCTGAGAGTCAACATGCATATAAACCAGGCTATTCCACGAGCACAGCACTAACATCACTAACTGAAAATTGGCTTAAATATATTGACAGGAAGTCTGTGGTTGGTGATGTGCTTTTGGATTTTAGCGCTGCATTTGATATCATTGATCATGAATTACTACTCAAGAAACTTTTGGCATATAATTTTAAAGCACAAGCTATTAAATTTATGAACAGTTATTTGGTTAATAGACAGCAATGTGTAATGTTTAATGGCAGCCATTCAGATATGTTAACCTCTCAATGTGGCGTCCCCCAAGGCAGTTGCCTAGGTCTATTGCTCTATTCTATATTTGTAAATGATTTACCACATGTACTAAAAAGTGCATGTATGGAAACGTATGCGGCTGACACTCCGATGTATGTCTCTGCAGAAAATGTAGTGTGTATTAATAAGTTGTTGCAAGATGAGTTGATGATGGTCTCCAACTGGGTTACTGAAAACAGGTTAAAATTGAATGTTGTTAAAACAAAGAGTATTATTGTGAGTTTTAGATACATGCTAAGATCTAATCCTGAACTAAGTCTTGCTTTGCATGATGCCGTTATTGAGCAGGTCAGAAAGGCCAAGTTGTTGGGTGTGATCATTGATGAAACACTTTCCTGGTCTTCACATATCAATAAAATTGTATCTAAAATGAGTAGTAATATTTCAATGATTAGAAGAGGAGCTCACCTGTTGACTGCCTCAACAGTAAAAAAGGCATTACAATCTTTAGTTCTATCCAGTCTTGATTACTGCCCAACAATATGGTCCAGTGCTACAAGGCAAGATTTAGACAAACTCCAGCTCACACAGAGCAGGGCGGCGCCTCGCTCTCCGCTGCTCTGCAAGGAGGAGTGTTGAGTGGATGCAGCCGCATTGTCCTGGATAAAAATTGACCAAAGGCTGGCGTGTAGCCTGGTAACATTTTGGTTCAACATCTGGAATATTGGTAAACCTATCAATGTGTTATCACATCTAAAACCCAGCAATACTCAACATGGCTCTGCAACCAGATCTGCTTCTGGTGTTCACTTTCCTCTTCCTCTACCGAGAAACAATGCACTAAAGAGGCTAGGGCTGGGCGATTTTGGACAAAAATAAAATCCCGATTTTTCTCTCTGAAAACCCAATTTTCGATTTCGATTTCGATTTTTTTGGTAAAACTACAAAAGACTATGGAATAAATTGTTTAAAATATTTTATCTTTAATTTTTAAAGAAAAATAGCAAACAAATTTCCCTATTGGGAATGAAGTGCAATTGAAAGATACTGTAAATCCTCCTTGAGTTTAGTAAAGTGACAACATTTACAATTTTCTTGATCAAAGATGACTAGACGAGCTCTGTCTGTAATGCAGCCAGCTGCAAAAAAGGAAAATCGATTTTCCGATTTTCCTTTTTTAACATCGATTTTGATTAATAAATCCGATTTAGATTTAAAAGCGATTAATCGCACAGCCCTAAAAGAGGCTATGATGTATAGAGCAGTAACATATTGGAATAAGCTTCCACCACATTTAACCATGATAAACTATAAAGCTAGATTCAAAAATAAATTAAGAAAAGCAGTACTTAGCAAGGAAGTCAGTTTTAGTTAGTTGGTTTATTCTGAAATTCTTGGTTTATTCTGAAATTCTGAGTGTGTAAAATGGAATATTTTTTGTTGTTTGGTTCTGGCGTGTTTCAACAATTTAAGGGTTGAATTCCATTACATCTCAGATCATTTTTGTTTAGATTTAGTTATTTTTTAATCGTAAGGATTGTATTTTATTGTTTTATGTGTGCAATGTTGGACCCCAGGAAGAATAGTCTTCACTGCAGTGAGGACTAATGGGGATCTGTAATAAGTAAATAAATAAATAAATTCATGAGAACTGAGAGGTTGACAAGTCAGAACCTGCCGCCCAGCCATGTGGAGTTTACATGTTTACATATGCTCCCGTTGCTTTTCTCTACCTTCCTCCCACACTTGCAGTCCATGTGAAGTAACTTTGGGATTTGTAGTTGTATGTGGGGCCTGTGAATGAACACGTACAGTATGGTGTCCAGCAACCCACGTCAGAATAAAGTACCTAAAACTGATGGATGACAATGACTTCATCTGAGCGATATTAATAGTGGCATCACGGTAGTCCTTATCAATCAATATATACAAGATATATACTGCACATTCAAATACAGTTGACATAATGTCTGGTAACATGCATTTACATGTATATCCACTAATGTATATGTATATTTCAGTAATGAAAAGCAAAAACAAAGATAAAAACGACTTTTGCTGGCAATGCTGCTGCAAATCCACAATGAAATCACACCGTGTTTCAGGACTACAGTTATCATGAGGGATTCTCCCTCTCTTGTGCACTAATGCCCTATTTACTGTCTTCACCCTGTGTTTCAGAGCATGTTCACAAATGTAGTGTTAAGCAGCCACCAGCTTTGAAGCTTGCTTGAACGCCCAAGTACACTAAATTAAGACGTTTTTTAATCATTACACTGCAGATTAACCTTATAAACGTGAAGAGAAGGTAAGGGATAGGGTTGAAAATATTGTGATGCATCCTTCCCCAACTATAGCAGCTCTTCGTGTGGTTTCATTTCATCCACTACGTCCAAGACTTGGAGACAGTGGCGTCAATTCAGTGGAAGCTAAGGTATGGCAAGGTTACGAGGCACAGAACTTAACTAGAGTATCAATCAACACGTCCAGCAAATACTCATCACAGAAGTCTGATATGGAGCTGATCTGTGTGGTCAAGAAAATTGGAACTTTTTCAAATGCAGTCTCGCTCACTGCAAAAACTCAAAATCTTACCAGGAATATTTGTCTTATTTCTAGTTAAAATGTCTCATTTTTAGTCAAAAGATCTCATTACACTTAAAACAAGAGTCATTACCAGAAAAATAACTTGTTATTTGACCATTTTCACCTGTTTCAAGTAAATTTTCACTTAAGTAATAAGTAGAAAAATCTGCCATTGGAACAACATTTATCTTCTCATTACAAGCAAAACAATCTTGTTCCACTGGCAGATTTTTGTACTTATTTTAAGTGAAAATCTACTTGAAACAGGTGAAAATGGTTGTCTTTGAGTCTTGTCTTAAATGTAATGAGATTTAAAAAAAAAAGACTAAAAATGAGACATTTTAACTAGAAATAAGACAAATATTCTTGTTAAGATTTTGAATTTTTGCAGTGAATAATAACTAGTGAAATCGATCATGTTCTTATTTGCATTTGTAGTTATTCCATAAATGTATTTAAAAAAACAAACATTTACATTTAACCCTTGAAGCAAAGGTGTGACGGCTGCCGTACCTTGCCATACCCAATTGACGCCCCTGCTTGGAGATACATTTAAAATCAGTTTAGTCTGGTGGGAAAGAAGTGATTAGAGTTTAAAATATGAAGTGGGTTGAAGATTGAACAGCAGGTGTTTGGATGGCTCCTCTGAAAACGCTGGACTTCATGTAAGGATCAGAATGGGAAGTGTGACTGCATCAAGCTTGGAAATTTCAGACGGAATGACAATGAAGAAACAAAAAAAGGACACTCCTATATCTAAGAGGGGAACATTCCCAGTCATTCCCACATTTGCTTCCCAGCAGTATGTGGTCTGTGTGGTGTATTTGGTGTGACAAAGACAAGAGAGGACCACTCCGTCCCTCCTGAGGGGTCCCCTGCTCTCATTGGTCAGCAGCAAATCCTTTTGTTTTGGCTCTCACGGCTGAAAATCCCGCATCTCATGAATGGAATCTAAATCCCCCCTATCTATAAAATGTTTTACAGCACCTTTTTCTGAATAGTTTCGAGTAAAAGCGATCTTTACAGGCTTCCTGGGCTGTGACATGATCAGATTTCTCCACTGATAATATTTTTTTCCGCGGCCGTGCGTGTGCTGTTCCAGGACCAGCGCTCTTTATGCCACTTTAAACCGAAGAAACGAGTTAGATTAGAAAACATAGTGAGCCATTCATCCTCTATACGGGCTGCGGGAGCCGCTTCCTCTGAAAGGACTCCGTTATATTAGTGATGTCTCCGTTTGTAGGCTATACAGAGAACACACACTCATAGTCAAATCAGCCCAAAAAAACTTTTCCATCTCTGCACCCACACTCACTGCAGGGGCTCGAACTTCACCCACACCACACGTCCGACAACGATAAGGAATGTGGCACCAAAAAAAAAAAAAAAAACACATAAATGAACGCAGTGACAGGATCATAGAGAGTGGGAATAAAAACCTACCATGAGTTTGTCTCTTAAAGCCGGTAAAACGGCTCACACGACCACCAGCCGGATCAAACAACTCCTCATATCCAGCTGCTTTTTTTCTTTTCTTATTTCCATTCCGGTCGTGGCTCAGGCGGTCAGCGGCATTTCCAGGTGGGTGCGGGGGTTAGTGTGAGCTCTGAGCCCCGCCAGCAGGAGCAGACCTGGGAACTAGTGTAGACTGCGCGCCGGTGACAGCTCCGCTCAGCCTGCACATGGAACTACTGCGGAAGCAGAGCGCGTCTCGCTCTATAACCGGGGGGGGGCGGGGGGGTGAGAGGGTGAGGGGTGAGAGGGTGAGGGGTGAGGGGTGACGGGGTGAGTGGTGGGGGGTGGCTCACTACAATAATCTCTCCACACAGCAAAGCCACTCTGGCGAGAAGATCGTGGCAGTAATTCACACATATAAAGAAACAAGTCATCATTTATGAAATGTTTATGATAACATTTTGATTTTTTTTTATTTGATTTTTATTTGTCTCAAACATGCACAAGCATAAAACAAACTGTATATATAATAATATTTTAAAAAATAGCACATTGCGATGCAGTGAAGTAGTGCAAGTTCGAGAAGGAGCTGAATATATATATATATATATATATATATATATATATATATATATATATATATATATATATATATATATATATATATATATATATATATATATATTAGTGGTGGGGAAAAAAATCGATATTGCAATATATTGTTGCGCTCTCTGTTGCAATAAATAATCGATAAATTGACAGCAAATATCGATATTTTATTACAACACACATAATGGATTCATGCGGTTGTCACCGCACTAATGTTCATGCACTTTAATTTGTCCAACAGTGTTTACATTTACAAGCCTAGGAGGCAGTGAGGCAAATATATACAAATGCACTTTCTTTGTACGTTGTATGAAGTTTTGGCATTGAATAAATGCATAACTATAGACGTTTTCCTTTTTATGGGTATCTTTTCTTTTTCAGTCACATATATCGTGATATATCGTTGATGAAATTTCTTACAATATATCGAATATCGTAGATATCGTGTATCGTGATATTATCGTTATCGTGGGCAACATATCGCCACAGTATTGAATCTTGAGTTACCCGTATCGTCCCACCCCTAATATATATATATATATATATATATATATATATATATATATATATATATATATATATATATATATACATACATACATATACATACATAAACAGATACATACACATACACACTTATACATATACACATACATTTACACACACATATACATTACACATACACACACAGATACATACACACATTCATACAAATTTAAATTCCATATGAATGAATATCAATAAAACCCAATTTACAAACATGCTAACTAAATAAAATCCTATCTAAATCTTTCTATGATAACATTTTCAAACTCCTGGTTCCGTGTGTGCGGCACAGATTCAGGGAGGGTGAACAGAAGTGTAGGTCCCACGATCTTATTTAATATCCATCAGTGGTTTAAAAAAGTTCATTCAAAAGGATAGTGTCAAAAATTATTCAAAATAGAAGCAAATTGAATACGAAGGCTTTAATCTTATTTTTTCACCTTAATATTATTAACCTCATTCACTTACTCTATTCTGGTCAGTGTGAATAACACAGGAGGTGGAGTGGTATAACATTTCCTTCTGTGGCTTTCTCGCCTTGGTGTAGGTAGTAACAGAGCCATCAGGGGGAAATGTCCTGTGTGATCTGGCAATGCAAGAAATTCATAATAGTCGCCAGTCATAGCCCTTGTCTAGCCCCCCCAAAAAGAGGCTCATTGGTTGGTGTTTAGCCCACCTGGCATGGCTGAGATTCAGCAGAAAAAGAAAAGCAGGTGGGGAGAGACTTGTGGATGATGGCTGACCGTCAGGTAGAAGAAGGGTACTCTCTTTAGATTGTGGAATACCGTAATGCTTTGTGAAAGCACACACTGGGGAGGGAATATTGCACCTTCCTGGGATCACTGTGAATGCACAGCTGGGGAGTGGAAGCAGAATGACATCTTTGAAGGGTGGTGTTGGTGTAAAAGTGGCAACAGTTTCCAAATCTTTTTTTATGTTTGACTGACTGAGGTACTTTTACACCTACGCGCTTCAGTTCCTTTGAAACAAATTTGAATTTGCTTTACCACTTTGGGAAGTTCACTTCACCACACATGCAGTGATTGTACTTGGATAGGAACCGAGGCCCGCTCATAAACGTGGTCTCTATTCAAATGATCCAAAGAAACCAAAGAACACCAGGTCAGAGGAAAGGAGGAAAAGAAATAGAGCAAGAAACAGAGCAAGGGGGTGAGACGCAGGTCAATCTTTAACAGCTTTGTACTCGTTGGCTTGAGAAGAAACGTAATGCAAGACCAGTGCTGAACTCTCCTTGATGGACTAAGTCACGGCTTGTTACCACCAGCTGGCTTCCTGCGTGTCGTCACCACGGTTTCTCGTTTTCATGCGCCACTGAAGTTTCCACCGTATGAGTTTATCTTTGCCAGTTTTTTGATTGTTTAACATCTCACAAACATGTTACATCACGCTTAGACGATAGAGATCCATGTACGATGTCTTGTGTTAAGTCAAAACTTAGTCGTGTCATGCAAGTTTCTCTTTGTGTCGTGTAGTACTAAGTTTTGTAAAATTAATTAAAGGAGCATGAGGCAGGATTGAGGCAGGATTTATGAAAAAAATGTGTATACGTTTTAGGTTTTCTAGTAATAATGTCAGATGAAGCGTTCCAAACCAAAAAGAATGAGCCCTCTAGCGTATCTCTCCGTTGCCTTGAACAGGCTGTGTGCTGCAAAATGTGCTGCAGTGCTGGGGCCGAGTTTCCCGCGCTGTCCTGTGGATGTGACGTCACATGACGCTGCATGCACGTTCTCCCCGTTCTCCCGTGCCGGCTTCACTGTTGGCTGCAGTACCCCCGACGGCCATCGTGGTGAAGGGTGTCGCTAGAGAGTCTCATTTCTTAAAAGGAGCCTCATGCTCCTTTAAGTTAATTGGGTATTGTTTTCTGTTATCATCATGACTGTAGAAGAGTCCACTTATACCAGCTAGTCTTTTTTATCATTTTTTTTGCTTTCTTTATGATTCTATATTAAAGCCAACTAATGTCCAATTTATATCCAACTTCCAATTCGTAAGGTGTGTAATACCCGTCTGTGTTATCTCTTCGAAGGATTTGATTGGCCTACATAATCCACATTCAAATGCTTTACTCTAGGTGGTTTCCATGAAATGTTTTTGCAAAACAAAAGAGTGAATTTGTGACAGTGGAACCGTTGTATTGGCTGGTGTTTCTATTGAACTGTGTTTTTCTTCGTATGAACGTAACTCTTCCCGTTTTCTCTCCGTAACTTTCAGCATCTCGTCCTGCAAAACTTCTTTTCAAAACAAAGAAAAAGAAGATCTCAAATTCAAAGAAGATGGACAAAAGTGTCTTTAATTTTGGACAAATTATTGCGACTGCCACTACTGCTGTTGTGGAAATAGTCAACAGAAGATGAATGCATCACTTTTGTTATCTCGGTATTCATCTCAGTCATTTTAGAAAAAAAATCCTCTTACTTCTCAAATGACATATATCTTCTTCGGGAGTCTCCATCAATCCCATAGTCTTCATTTTCTTGAGAGTCTTGAAAATGATTTGCTGTTTCCACCTCTGAAAAGGAAACATGTCCAACACTGCTGACATGACTCAATTATTTATTACCGCTTTCCCAATTTCTTTCTTTCCTTTTTCAAATCCAGGGAATCTCTCTCTGGTTTGGTTTGTTTCTTCTCTTGTGGTTATTTTTCCATTCAATAGAGCCATAACCGAACCAAGAAGGCCGTACTCTGACAGCGTACCTTATCCGACCCCACTAAGCTAATAGGCCATTTCTAAATAATATTTTCATTTTAGCAACATTTCAGATGTTTGTTTCTGATTTCTCCGTCAGCCATTGAGGGAACCGGGATGCAACGAACCAAGGCTGTGATTGAATAGCCCAAAAAAAGACTTTGCCTTCACTTAAACACTTTTTCTTAACCTTAATGGAAAATGGAGTTCAAGGAAGGATGTCTAGGACAAATCACAAGACTGCACTTCAATCTGAGTGAAATAGGCTCTGATATGGTGCATTTACAATGTTAAGGATCAGGTTTTTTTTTTTAAACTAAATAAACACAGCTCAAACCCGCTCACGTCCAAATCTCCTCAGGACTGTGACCGGACTCCTGCGGTGTCTTTTCACCAAAGAGAAACAGCTGTCAAAACCTGGTAAGTTTAATCAGTAGCTATTTATTATCTTTCCATCACCGCTTCGTGCCAATTTAGTTTTTGTGCAAGAGCTGTGACAGAGACCTAAGACATGATTCATGGTGGTGTTTCCTTCACGATTGAGAAACGGTGTGAATCAAAGCTTGATTGTGCTGACAGTACAGCATGTGGGCGCAGTACTTCCTGCAGATCGGGGTAAGAAGGTGGGTGTGGTTTGTGTTGGGGGTCACTTATGTGCACACTCAGCTGAGGAAATATGTTGTCATATTGTCTCACTTCAAGTTTCCATGACACTGTCATGGTTCTGTTCCTCTTCCTAATAATCACTAAAGTAATAATCAGCAACATCACTGTGATGTCCCTAAAGTTCTCCACATTTTGATTTCGTAAGTAATATTAAATGCATAATCTATCTGCGTTTGCAACAAAGAAAGAATCTTGTAAACTGTCATCCTATCACAATATGATTTTATTTTTTTTGTCAGTGTGCCACTTCTCACTCCTTGATTGTCTAAATTGACTAGTGAGATCCAAAACCTAATGATAATTGTAACGATCTGCACCTGCAAGAGAAGAGCACGGGCTGCATGAGTCATTCTGCAGCAGCAGACAATCTCAATCTCATTTTTTTTGTTAAACCCCAGTGGAAACAGCTGAAAATGAAACTGGTGCACTGCTTGTTTTATATCTGTCTGTGTTTCAAGTCAAAAAAACTCCACATGAGTTTCAGTATTGCAGGGCGACACGTTAAAGCAACAGCATGTTAGCTTTTTCATCGAGCCATTTCCAGAGAAATGTCTGACCATGCACTAAGGGGGAACTCTGAAGGGAAGCCATTTGTTTTACCTCATTGTTTCACGACCAGCAACCCAGTATTTCTTCTGAAAAGTAATCACCAAAGATCAGTGGTGGGGATTGATGATGGGTTTAAGTTTTTAAGTTTCATAGGTTATCAGCTCAGGAAATGCAACTGAAAGCTTCCATACATCACTGTGAAACCCCCACGGTTCCTCCACTAAAGATCTTTTCATTTATTTAGAATTTCTATTAACATCCCCTCACCTTCAGTTCTAACATATGTTTCAACCTTTTTTCCTTTTTTTTACTCTGAGTTTTAGTTAGAGTTCATATCGTGGTGACAACCTCAGCAGGACAGTCAAGCAACATTATGAGTAACAGCTTTTCCACATGCCTGCTGGGTAGAGGGGGTGGAAAGATGTCTGATAAAATCATGTTGGGGATTTTTCAATGGAGACGTGGACTCTGACCTCATGCTTAAATGATTCACCATTTCTACTAAATACAGTATGTTTCCAGTAGTTTTGGTCATGAAAACCATATGAGTTAGTCATATATGCTGAGAGTGCAAAATATGTTTATTGATGACTCAAAATCCAGGGAACTCAGACATCAGCTGGCGTGTGATTCTGTCCATTTCATGAAATGTCCATGTCTCTTAGAATAACGGAGTCCAAAAACATCCTTTGCTCATAGTGTATATGTAGTGAGAATTGTTACAGCCCATGTGGTGAACTCACTGTATTCTTCAATGTATCATGAAAAGTAATGTTCAGCTGATGGTCACTGTGTTATATCTGTGCAACATCAATGATGCAACAGGGCTGACAAAATGACATTAGTAGTGTCTGACAAGTTTTGCTGGTGAGTTTACTTGAGTTCCCAGTGACAGTGGAGTATCATTGCACCATAAAGTGAGCAGGACACAGCCATGGTTTTATTTTACCATAACTCTCTGAAATAAAAATGTTTGAAAAAAATCAATAAATGCCTAAATATCCAAAATAACACTCTAGGAAACAGTGACAATAAATTAAGGATAAATATGTTGTGGTTAGCACTGTCTGCTTGAAGTTTTGGGTTTTAAATCTGACTGGGATCTATGATCTATGTTTTGTATGTTTTCTCCAGGTACTCCAGTGTCCTCAAATAGACTAAAATAGAATTTAAAAAAACTGCATGGTTTTGTAACTTATTTGTGGCCGTGAGCTGTTTGTTTCATTCGTCTCTATGCGCACCTGTGATGGACTGGTGACTGGACTATAGGTCTTATTTTTTCATTTAGGTGCATTTAAATGTAGGCTAATGGCCGACATCAAGGAGAGCAAATCTGACTCCTGCGGAGCAGCTCTGGGTTTCATTTTGTTCTGCGTCTGGAAACGGGGGACTTGTGAGTCATGTCTGTGACGATTGTTGATTTTGCCTTTGATTTTTGTAAATGCCCTGCGTCAGATTCTTTGGATCAGCATCCGTTTCATACTGCTCTCCTGTTGGTCAGTGGACAAATGTCCCGGCAGTTTTATCATTCCCCTTTTGTTATGCATGATGAAAGTGGCAAACATGAATCTTGATAAGGGAAATGCAGACTTTAAATCTTTAAAGTTGACATCTAACAATTTTGGCACCATGACATTGTAATAATTTAATACTATTTAAGCCTTTTTAAGCCTGGTTTTAAAAGTGCAACATTTTGAGCCATGTATAAACACATATAGGAGTGATTCTGTTTTATCTCCATACTGAGAAACTCAGCAACTTTTTAAATAAAAATCAGTTTAATATCTATGAGACATTTTTATTGTGGCATTATTTTAAAATTGCCAATATTCATTATTAAGTTAAACAATTTTTTTTAAATTCCCCTGATAGGAGACAGAGGAGGATTTGGAGACTGGATCCTCTGGTGACTTAAGTTTGTGACTGGCCTCAGCTCAGATCAAAAGGGAAAACATTATTGCACATGTTAATCTGCAGTAATCTCTCCAAGATGTTTGGACTATCAGAGGGAGACATCGGAGCTCACTGGCAACAGTGCTATCTCAGCACTTCAGCTAAACAGGACCTTCGATCGAATCTGCTGCACTATTGTCTTTGTCATGCGTAACTTACTGTAGCTTTGGAGGCGGGTCTCTCTGTGTCTGTGGATAAGCAAAAAGAAAAAAAACAACTGAATATTTCTCTTGCAAGGCTACATATAATCAATAAACCACAATGCATGTTGACTAAGCTAAGCTAAAGGACCCACTGGAGGGAAAACAGGAGGATTTTTCTCCTTGAAATGCACATGAGATTTATGGGGCTTGCTTTTTATTTATTAATTTTTTTTTGTTGAAGGGGTCCAGTCTCTGCAGACACCCAGCACAGATGGATATTGCAGCACTGGACAGGATGCCATCCATCAGCTTTGCAAAGGGCGCCAGCAACAGCATTCCTACACAGAAGTAGAAAATAAACAAAAGCACATAAAAATCCCCAAAACTAAATAGTTACAACAGCACAAATAATACATCTAATTTTGAAAAGAATAGCAAAAAGATGCTAAGAAAATTGCATTATTTGGAAGAAAAATGCCCCAATTTATTCCCCTGCTCTGACAAGGATTTTCAAATGATGTTTTTAACGATGCTTGTCGGTCCTTTTTGTGAACGAGATTGCACAAAAACTACCTCTGCATTTTTTCAAGCCCATTAATTTTCAACTCTGGCTCAGATCTTTTATTTCCTTTTATATTAGAATTCAAAACACAACATTGTTTTTAGGGAAGAAGTGCATCTAAAATAGAAAAGATGCACTTCTCCACGAATTCGAAGAGAATTCATCAGCAACTATTTTGGTAACTAATTAGTAGTTTCAACGATCCTCATGTATACATTTGAACAGTATCTGTGTTTGTGGTTTAGTTGTTGTTGTTAAAACAAAACAGTTCAAATTATATTAATGTGGTTTCAGGTATTTTTAAGTGTGTAATAATTACTCAATGAATATAAATGATAATGTATTCATTAGCTTTAGTGACTGACAGAATGTTATTAAAGAAATGATAAGCTCAATATATCCATCCAGAGGCCTGAGGCATGAAGGGAACCTCAAATCAGTTCATCAAATAATGAGGATTGCTGCCTTTTTATATATATATATATTAAAAAAAAGATTAATTTGGTTGTAAATTATCTTAATCCAAACAAAGCCCAGGATTTGAAGGAATGGGCGAGGGCTGTGGAAATGTGTAAAGGACATTCCTACCCCTTTATTCATATCTAAACCCACTTCATTTCACGCAGGTGCATGGAAAACACTCAAACTCCACACAGAAAGACCTCAGCTGAGACTTGAACTGGTAACCTGACATGGCCTCCTGCTCAGGGCGCTGAGATTTGTTTTTTAAATTAAACAAACCAGTGTTTGTTGTTGTTCTTTTTTGTTTGTTTTTTTTTAATAAAAAAAAGCTTTTCTGAGCCATCATGAAGAAAGCCCAGCTGAAGAAAATGATTTATCACTCTATTTTTCATGTGATCAGTGCTGTAGGCAAAGAGGACGAGGTGAAGCTTGTCAGTGGGAGGGACTCGATGAAGAGAATGGACCAAAAACAAGTATGAGTTGATAATCCTAAAACATCCTGATCCTAAAACACACTGGATCCTGCAGAAGTAAAACAAGAGGTCACATTGGTGTAGTCCCTTCTGTTTGCTCAGGGAACAGAAAGGACTGAAGAGTGATGGCATGCTGATTGGAGATTTCCCCCGACTGCTATAGCTTTGTGAGTTTTGAAGCAGATTTTCCATACTTCCCCCATTGCAATGTTCAAATATTTACCTTTCACTTGCTAACAGGCTCGAGTAGCTGGTCACCCAATCTCCAGTTTTCAGGGACACATTACCAATTCATCTTTAAAGGATGTGTTCACTTGGTCATTTGGTGTTGGAATAGAGTTTCATATTGATGGAAATGGTCTTTGTATTCTTAAATTGGAGCTTTTATCCTCTTTATTTTATATTCATGCGGTGTACGTTGTATGTAATGAGAACAGATTGAATGATGGGGGATGGGGGCCTGAATACACCCCTCAGAAAGATGAAGAGTTATTGATACAAGTTAGAGGAAAGAGGCTGAGCATTTTGGTTGTGTACCTTACAAATTCACATTGTTTTTGCAAATGTTCCAGGCATCCTTTTCTCCACCTTTTAAGGAAACATACCAGAGTTAAACCAATCTTAGGTCTTTCATTAGATAGTAAGGACTGTAAACTTCCATTAGAGGCCGAAACAAAGACTTTCATGGAGAGTTCATGGCCTCTGTTTCTAACATTTGCCTATTTGTGTGTCCAAATGAGTCCATGAGCTGTCCGTCTTATGGGTCTGTTAGTAGTTTGTGTAACATTGATACTTGACTTGTATGATTTGCGACAACTTGGCAGCAACTGGACCGAAATGTTTATACAAACAGTCCTTTTCATGCACATTTTGTAAGCATATAAAGTTAAAATTACTTCAGTTTGTCTGCACATGCACTGAAATGGAATGACACTTTCTGGTTTTGTTAGAGGCTTTAAAAAGCTGTTTATCTTGAAGTAGGTCTGTTCCCGTGTTTCGCTAACAACAACTGGCATTTTGCTGCAAACACATATTCCATTCTCACTCAAACCTGATTAAATTCCTGTTGTTTTGGCCCCCAGTTATAGTTTAAACTATTTCCCATCTGATAGTAGAACTGTGGTTGTTCCAACTCCAGGTTATTCCTGGAGAAAACGGATAGTTTATTCAGTGGACCTTGAATCAGATTTATTTAACAGACATTTCAGTGATTTCATCTTATCCTTGAGATTATACCTTTCCTGTACTTGAATGTATTAGTTTATGAAAACATTCAGGCAAAATGACACATCTGAGTTGCAAAAGTACAGAAGGTATAATTAAATCTTCTACACTTTTCATTCATCCATTGTGCTACAGGCTTTTGCTACTTTCACAATATTCTGTGGGCGTTCGTTAACACAGAGACACATAATAATTGAATCCTTTTCATAACTGGCAACAAAACTCTAGTGACACAAGAATTACAACACCAGTCCTGCAGGTTATAACCAGGATGCACAGAAACATGTCTTTACAAGCGTTAGATACATTTCAGCTGTCAGTCAGGACAGAACATTTCAACAAGACACCTTAGTAAATACCACAGCAAGTGCAAACCTTTCTTTCCTTCATTTGACCTTTCTAGGGATTTGCAGAGATTTTTAAATGGCACATTTGGTAAATCAACTGCAGACTCGAAGGGAGTTATGATGAAGTAATTATTACAGAGTAATGGAAACCCATCAGTCAGAACTGGATTATTTTCAGCTCCTGGCTTGGCACCTCTTCTTACTTGCTTCACAAGGGTTAAACATCCCAGTGCTGTTGGTTCAGTCGCCACAGATGCAGCTGGAGAAGTATATTTTTGTGATGTTTACGGTTGTAGCGACGCGACCACACAGAGACTTTAAAGCTGCAAATTCCGCTGCATTTCTGCACAAAATTTCCTTGAGCCAGAGAGCGGATATGTGCTGTTTTTCTTCTCTTTTCATTCAGCTCACTTCAGATCAGTGTCTTGCATAGACCACATGGGAATACCATTCCCCTGTGCTTCATATAAAACAGTTTGACATCATATCCAGTATTGATGTTCTCACCTTTGCATGCTTCTACCCCGCTGATAGAGTTGATTTAGATTACATGGAGCCGCTAAACCACATTTCATCTTGTAGTGTTGTTTTGCCTGAGAGAAAAGAATCAGGATTAAATGAGAAATGTTTTCAGTTGAGAGCCCTGTGGTGGTTTCCACCAATCAATATCAATTTACATGCAAATAAGTATGATTAGAGCTGATTAGACAGGCCCAAGGCCTCATTGATGTTCTGGTCACAGATCAAACAAAGGTAATTGGTTTAACTGAAAGGATTTGCACCGTGCAAATATTACAGCAGCAGCAGCATTATAACGTCCTTCAAGTCCACATTTTACCAGAGAGAGATGAACATGGTTCTGATAGTTCTAAATACTGAAGGAGACACCCTTGCGTAAGGGCTGGTGAGAGGAAACCGAAATTGGATTTCTTTCTCTCTCTCTCTCTCTCTCTCTCCATCTCTAAGTCTGTGATCACTGCAGCTTTTCGAACAGCATGAGGTCATAAAAAGAGGATTTCATGTATTTATGAACCACAACAAGCTGGTATTTGTTTAAACAACCAGAAGAGTTGCTGCAGATTCCCATCAGTCTGCACAGGAGGGTGTTCATCTTGGGACACTAGGGATAAGTCAGGACTGAGAACCTTAACAAGCTCGTATTTATTGCTTTTACTGGAAGAAAAAAAAATCTGATAAATTGGATAATCACATATTAAAGTCACAAACTAAAAAAAAATGAATATGGTCTACTCTCTTATCAAATGTGGACGTATAGGTTTTTTTTTTTTTATGTCAGATGTGGTGACTATGGAGATTATAAATGTTGTACTTGTACTTATATTACAGCAATCCACTGTAAATGATTTGTAGATGGCAGAGGAGTCTTTTCTTTTCTTTTTTCTGGCAATAAATACATTTACAAATTGCTTCTAATTTCCTTTTGGGAATAAATAAATTATCATTAAATTCAACTAACCAAAAGAACTGACCTGAACTGAACTGAAAAAGTAGGTGGAAACACTCACCAAAGACAAAATGACCCCATTCTAGTCTTAATGCTCAATTCGGATATTTTCCTCAGATCAGATTTTTTTTGTTTGGCTGTTCACGTTACCTTTCTAAAATGTGGCCTATGTGTCAGATTCCAGTGTGAAAGTTTGTGGTTTTGAACTGACCCGTATGCGCAAAAGAACAATAACAAAGATGTCAGACGGAGCTGCCGTTGCACTAAAGTTCGGGAGGTTATGGAGGAAGTAAGCATTTTAGTTTTTTATTTCATAATGTTTGTGTAATGGCAGCCGTAACATTAATTCGCTTCTTTAAAATTATCTTTAAGGCTCTTCACCTTCCTTTGGCACTGCAGCCACGTCCTCGTTCTTCCAATTCGTTTGCTATTCTTTCAAAAATCGAGCGGTTACGGTACGATCCTTCTAGTTTTGACTGAAGCATCTCCCTATATATTAATGAGATCTAACACCTCCCTCTCCCTCCACTGACTTACTACATCACTGTTCTCCATTTTGTAGGTCTAGTCAACTTTTAATTGTGTTTTCTGTGCCTACTCGCTGGGCATACTTGTGACAAATGTCGATGTAGATTGACATAAAAGTCGCATAAAAAATCCGCCTCAGTTGTTCACACTGCAGTCACATTGAAAAAAGTCAGACCTGATTCAGGACCACATATTGAAGTGGTCTAAATCTGATTTTAAAAAATCGATCTGTGCCAGATTTGAGTGTTCCCACTGCTCCTGAAGACATCTGATGTGGTCATTTGACCCCCCAAAAAATCTGATTTGGGCCACTTTTGCCTCCAGTCTGAACCGGACCAATGACACCCTGCAGGAGACTGAACTGAGCTCATCATCAGACTGAACTGTGGGACTCTTCTAGTGTCATATTTTTTTAGTTTGCATTTTAAGAATATAATTGTCTTTTTGTTGCATAAGCAGATGATTAGTTTTGGTCCACAAAGCTTGAATGAACACCTTTTAAGACTCTTTGAAGTGACTTAAATGAAATGACAACTGCGACATTCAATTTCCCTTTGCGGATAAACAACGTCTTTTTGAAATTGAATTTTAATCACTTTTTCTTCTGAACACCTGAGCAAATGTTTCATCCTATGTTAAAGCATATCTTTGTAACATGGATAACCGCAAAATAAATAATTAGAACTACAAAAAACAAGAATCTTCCACACCTGGGTTATAAAAGGAAAAAAAAAACGATTTTTCTAAACCACATATTGCACTACTGCATATACTGATTTGTTTCTAAAAGGCAGAACACAGTATGCAGCATCTGAACAATTGCTCAAAGTACATTATTGGAAAAATACTTTATGTGCAACTGACCATCGTATGTATCCCATAATGAAATGGACCACTACAGTGGAGGCAGATGGCCGTTGTCATACCGTGGCTTCTTATTCTTACAGTGACATACAATGTACTGGTGTCCCAGTATGCAGCACATACTGAGTAATATACGCAGCACACAGTATGTGATTTCAAAAACGGCCACCAATTACAGTAAGTGCAAGAAGAGTCTGAACTGAGTTAAAATGTGCAGCTTCGATAGTTGCCGTGGTTACTGCATGAACGACTCGCCAAGAGGTAGAGGTAGAGTTGAATCACAGCGGCGAGGAAGTAGAAAGGGTCCCAAAGTTTTATTTGTTCACATTTTCAAGGTAAAGTCACCTCGTTCTTAAGATTTCCAAGTCTGTTAAAAGAAAAGATTCCTTTTAAGATGTTTAGACTTTCATGTACATGATACAATATTTTGTATCTAGAATGAAGCTCTGTGAATATTTCTAATCCAATTTATTACTAATAACAGGAAACGCTGGTGTCATGAAAGGTATAAAGAACTAGTATTACGATGGAGACTGGTTAATTAGACGTAAACAGGCCACTGATTACCTATTTAGGGCTTTTATAGATACTCACTCATTCAACCATCTTCAAGTTATCATACATGATCATGAACTATTGGGCGTAGGAGGCCTTAAAGATCCAATTCAATTCAAATTCCCAAAATACTTTAATTAAGAGGGTTGAAAAAGAGTAAAAAAAAAAGCATGTTGTATAGATGGACTTGTCATGCATTTCAGTGAACAAAAAAAAAATTAATTAGATATTTTTAATGGTTAAATGTCTTGAACAATTAATTTGATGCATTACTGTATGTCTCTATTGATAAATAAGTGATATCAGCTCTCTAAATGGACCATAAACGATACCCAGTCATACTGCATCACCATTCATTCAGTGTTTTCAATCAAATATGCTGAAAGAAGAGTCTGTGGTCAGCAGACTGACAGGGCGGGCGCATACAATATTCATGGAGACATGCACCGCATCTTTTGATCACGAGCATGCAACACATTCCTCACATGCAGCCAAAATCAACCTCTGTGCAAAAGATTATTTGATCAAATTACAGTAGAAATGCAGCCTGTTTAAGTTATGAGACCTGTCAAGCATCAAACCATCTGGATGTGTGTGTGTGTGTGTGTGTGTGTGCGTGTGTGTGTGTGTGTGTGTGTGTGTGTGTGTGTGTGTGTGCTTCTGTAGAAATGGAAAAGGGGGGTTGTTGTTTGCTGGGCTCCTCTGCTCTGGTCCGGCGCGGGAACACGCGTGAGTAAATGTGCACCGAAGGAGCGGCTGAGTCAGAGCGACCGTGGGGCTGATCCTGCCGGAGATTAATTGAATGGCTGGTATCCAGCGTTGCTGCTGTCTACCTGGCCGTGTTTCCGCCTGTCCGGGCTCCCAAACTGCAAAGTGTCAGTCACAAAAAGTGAGACAGCTGCTTCATCCAGGTGCCAACCTGTGTTCCTCTGCCAAAGCGGTGACTTCACATCCTCCAGGAACACTCAGTCCTTTTCCCTCACAACTGGAAAGATTTTCAAGGAGTGATGGGTGGATAAAAGTAAAAGTGATGAAAACATTTCAAAAATACTAATATGCTTAATTTACACTACTTCCTAATCTAGAGACTTAAAGGGGACCTATTATGGCATCTAATACCTATTTTAAACAGGCCTTGAATGTCTTAAAAACAAGCTTTTGATTGTTTTTGCTAAATAAATTAGAAATTCAGTCTCTAAGCCATGTCTTTATCTTCCCCCTTTCTAACCTCCATCTCTATGTGGGATTCTGAGTGGGCGGGGCTATGATAATGAGGCTCTGTGCTGATTGGCTGCCTGAATGACGCGATACACCGCTACGAAAAAATGGCGGAAGCTCCGGCCGGCGGAGTTAGTTGTGGACGTGGTTTCACGTATCCTGACTCGTAACGTAACGACAGGAGCAGAATCTGAGCGGCTCGTAGAAGCCACATGACACTGGACGGCTCATCCGGGCGGCTGTACAGACACTGCAGAATTTGGTTGCTTTCCTCCTTCTCTGAGTTGGCAGGCTGAGGGGAGACCACTTTATATATGTTAAAGCAAGAGAAAACGTGTTTTTCATAATAGGTCCCCTTTAAAAAGAAAAGAACTGTAACTGTGCATGGATGTGCATGTTACATGGATGAATGTTTTAATGTTGAAATGAGCAAATACTGTACCCTTTGATTTCCATTGTTGATAACCTCAGAGATGTTGTCAGTAATCAACTCAATAGCTTGATGGCAGAGTTCGTCGTGTCAGTCTTCTTGGCAGCTGCAGGAGGTAAAACAGCTGTCCGTCTCTCTTGTGGGGCCCATGGTGCAGCCAGTCTTAGATATCTTCAGTGACAGATGAGATTAGATGTTTTCACATTTTTCGATGGTGAGGGTAAAAGCGCATTACAAAAAAACTGACTGACGTTTGAAAGATTTCCATGTTCTTTTATCTGCTGCACCACAAAGAACAACATCAAATGTTAATACAAGCGTCTCATGCACAATATTTTTCAGCCGAAGGTACATTTATCTGAACCCACAGAGGTAATAGAAAAATGCACGCGGTGGTCATCGATCCAGTCGTATTTATACTGAAAAAGGAGGTGTTTTATTCGTTATGGAGGCGGGTCTCCAGTCTTATCTGTTTGAGCCAGATGCTAAGAAAGACACCTAAACATGTCAGTGTTGAGTTCTCTGTTCCGGTTGATTGTTTCCTTAAAAAGGAAGAAAAAAACTAACATTTAAGCCATTTGATCAAATCTTAATAGGTTCATATTGTGCAAACACACAAATAAAGCCACTTGGTGTGTTGCATAGGCAGAGTTATCCATATTGTGGTGGAGAGGTCTGAAATGTGGACTTTCTGCTACCCCGCCACCTTGAAGTCTCCCCTTTTATCCCAATAAATGTAGTTATTACAGTTATATAGAGATTTAAACTGTGACACTTGTTTCAACATTGTGATCATTTCAAAAAATAACCTCGCCAGCTGTGGTTAAATGTAGAGAGAGCGGCCCCACCAGAAGTGATGTGGCGCGGTTAAGAAGTATCCCAGAGGTGACCGTTCACTCCGCTCTCCAAAAGTTTTGGCGCCCGAACCGTTGCAAAGTCAGGCAAAAAGAGTGGTAAAAGGAATCCCATCAATTTTCAAAATAAAACCCCACAAGTGGGTTCCGACTCGTACATCAACCTCACGTTAACCTGTGGAAGCCGAGGGCAAACAATTCATAGGTTCTAATAAAAGATTTCAACCACTTCTGAGGAGATGTTCATTTTAGAAGTTGAAAATCCCAGTTTACAGTATGTGACTCCACACATCCTTTTTACGTGTGTAATAACAAAAAGGATCGATCATGGCAAGAAATATGTCCTTAAACGACCACGTGATTCTCATGGGATCTTGAAACCTCAGGGTAAGTTCTGAATCTCTCAAATCCAGCCGAACTGGATTCACACTTGCTTCTGAAATGCTCCTTGTGGGAACTGATGTCATGATGAGGAGCAAAACCTCTCTGAAACTGGACCGCAGCTTTTCCGGCTCCAGTAGGACCCAGGCTGTTATAGTTCTTTTCCCCGCTGTCACAGCCCCACTTTCTACTTTCCCATCTATGGGCCCGATTTACTAAGAACCTAAATAAAGAGTACTAAATTGCGTGTGCACTGAAAAAGTTTGCGCGTGCTGTTGTTGTGTGTTTTGCGGATGATCAACTAAGATTGCGTGCGCAATTGATAACAGGTGCAAACCTCAGTATTTAAATGAGGTGTTGCGCGTCTTACGGTTTGCGGAGCAAACTTTGCGCCATGGAGAGTGGATGGAAAGCAGGATATAGTCGCAAGCGCAAAATGAAATTTGACGAGTTGGAGTTATAGAGATATTAGTGGAAGAGGCAAATTGTTGTGCCGTATTCAGCACCCCTGCCGTGAAAAGCACCCCCTCGTATATTCAATGATAAGTAGACCAAGAAAAAAAACAACACACTGACACTTCAATATATTTATATATACACACTCACACAAACACATACTTAGGAGTTTATATTATATATATTTACAAATATTATGGAAGACAACACAGTAAGCAGCTATTAATTAATGACATCAATAACCATTTACCCGATTTTTGTTATCTGTGACTGTGATTGTGGGAAAGTATGACTATTGTGGAATCCATGAGCGCATTTAAACATGAATCATTAACACAAAACTGGAGGCTAAACAGAACGTGACACGGAATGAGAATATCATTTTTGTCAGACGAGGGGGTGCTTTTCACGGCAGGGGTGCTGAATACGGCACAACACCGGGGTATGACAACTGCAGAACAAGTATAGGCGCACAATGAGAAACACTTTTTTCTCCATGAAAACACGTGATTTATTTATTATCACAAATAAAAAAATGAATGTGCCTCCTGTGGCAACCTTTTGCTGAATAATACTCGATTTAACATTCAAATAAAATATTTCTCCTTTTGCATGTGGAGATTAGCACCTTCCTTTCGAACGTATTAAATACAGACGCAATCACAAGCCCCGCAAAAACTTTCAGGCTTGGTAAATCTCATTGCGCGTGGTAAATGGAGATATTTGCATTTTCCCCTCCCAGTACTTAGCGATTTCTGGCGGGTACGCCCCATATTGATTATTCATCAGGGCAAAAGTACTAAATGAATTGCGTGTGCTATTTTGCTCATTTGAGAGGCGCAGTCCTCTTTGCATGCTGTTAGTAGATCAGCTTGCACATTGGTTTGCGGGTGCTGTCAAGTTTGCACACGTTTTTACGCACGCAAACCTTTAGTAAATCAGGCCCTATGTTTTCTCATTAAAGATTGCCAGAAAACCTTATGATGAATAAATAAATAATCATGGAAAACTACAGCCCATGTTGCTGATGATGACTGGAAATATTTTGTGAATTCAACGGACCAAAAAAGTACAGAGGATTACGTGGCCTTTAACGGATTAATCAGTCTGTCTTCAAAATGTCAGAGATTAATGAAGATTGCTCACAGGTGCTTAGATCCTGCTGTCAAGTCCTCTGATTGCTCGTGCAACCGACTTAAAAAAGAAAAGAAACGAACAACAAAATGACACCATGCATCTTTTCAGAAAGTTGTCTTAAGCGAGGAGCATAATCTCTTATGAACTATATGAACCTCAGTCCTGCAGAACCAGAAAGATTAGAGGTTTCAGGTTAAAGTTTAGTTTAAGGCGATGACCTCTCAGACAGATGTGACTCCCCTGGGAATTTTAATTAAACCCAGTTTAAATGAAGGCTGGCACATGGGGTTGCTTCTCCACATCAGAGGGTGAGTAATACGGAAATGAGGTGCATGTGTCTTGTACTGCTGAACTTGCTGTAACCTCCCTTGCAGTAACACACACACACACACACACACACACACACACACACGCGCGCGCGCGCGCGCACACACACACACACACACACACACACACACACACACACACACACACACACACACACACACACACACACACACACACACGCTCACACCTATTTTCCTCTCAGCATTACTGCCATGACTTGCTGTTTCACACTCATTCAGTTTCTTTTGCTGCAGCATCCGAGCAGTGGCACGCTGCCGTTATTCACCTCCCAGCTGCCGTTTGCAATGTTTTAATCATTCAGCTGCTCAGTTCCTTGCAAAACAGAATTTTAAGGGAAAGTGCTGTTGTTCATCTACATAAATATGTACATGAATAAAATGCAACGATTCAGTAATTTAGCAACAGTGAAAATACAAATGATTTAAAAAAATGAATAAAAACATCTGATCTGAGATGTCTGAATATTGACAATATATATATATAGATTGATAAATAAATATACTGTATATAAAAAATATGAGCTTATCACTAATTTCATACTTAACTGTGGTGAAAATAAAGCCAACTTTTGCTTACATGTGAATAAAACATTTGATATTAGCTTTACTGGCATGTGATTGGCGGGTGTATTGCACCTACGTTGACGTCAACACATCAAAATAGCATCAAATTGAAAAAGCACATGAATTGTTTTCTTCAAAGAAAAGAGCCTATAAACATTTGCCTTTCTTTATAAAATCCTCACCCATCATTTCATCCCTTTGTCATTTTCCAGACTCCCATAGGCAAAGCCAATCGGTTTCTGCTGCTGATTCTCTCGTCATTGCTCCAAGTGGAGAGTCCTTTCAGCCAATTAGCTCAGGCAGCAACAGCCTCCCACAACGAGCTGAGAGGAGGACACATAAAAAAAGATGTACCGCTTTGAGACCCAAATCCACCCTCGTGTCTTATCTCATCCCCCGTGGTTTTGGCCAGCACACAGCAAAACCAAAAGGCTTTATTGCCGGATAATGGCTGGTGTGAGCTGTTTTCATGAAGGAAACACTGGGATGATGTCTACTGTGTCTAACAAGGAGAAGCTGGGGTCTAAAGTTCAAAGTGGGCTCCGCACTCTGTTCCCTGGTGCAGACGTGTCGGCTGAAATAACCCTCAACTGCCCTGCAGTTTCCATTCAAGACAACGTTTACATACAAATGCAACATTTAAGCCGTTTGTTGGCACTTCAGTGGCTTTCGGGGAGTTCGTTTTTCTCCTGCGGACAAAGCTTCAAATAAATCTAAAAAATGTTCTCCAAATTAGCATCTAGTACTTTTTCCATCTCTGCTTTTAGCCTCTAGGTTTGCATGGGGCTGTTGGCAAGTATTTATTCAGATTTACGTTCCTTTGGTTTGCATTTTATCCGTTGAGATGTTTATTCTGGCACATACATGTGCTGGATGAATGAACCCAACAGAGACACAGTCACATTTTATACATGTCACTGTTGGGACTCTTCATCTTAAACCGAAAACCAGCAGGGAGTTTCTGCAAGAGCTTAAATAATACTGTACCCATAAGGATTTTATTATTATTACTAATACCGAATAACAGTCCAAAGGTTGTGATCGGATGCTTTATTTTCTGGACTCATTTCACAAATATAAGTTACACATATTGTCTCATATATGAACATTTTCGCTTACAAACCATAAAAGTACATTTATTTATTTATTTGTTTGCTTGTTTTGCAGGAATGGTGTCTTGTAGGTTGTTTTGGGGGGTTTTCTGGCAGAGTGGTCCTGTTACTTATGAGACTTTTTGCTCTCCACAGTTCTCAAAGCACAGCACACAAATGTCTACATTATTTGTAGCTGCTTTCTTAAAAAAATTAACAAAACTGATCCCTCAAAAGCTGAATTTAGACACATTTAAAACTCCCTGGGTAGCTTCAAGAATGTGACATGACTCAGCTTTTACCCACAACTTCAACATGTATCATTAATATTTTTGAAACTGTTCATTCATGGAATTCATGGTATTCATGGAAATGAAAAACTCCACACAACTCCACTCATCCACAAAATTATTTGTTGTTGTTGTCCTATACAAAATCCAAACCTCAGATATAATGTCATATGTCACTTAATACGAAATCAATACACTCTCATCCCTGACTTATGACCCACTGACAGCCAAGAGCCGTTTAACCGAGTTTGGCAACACACAAGGTAACCCTTTACTTTGCGGCACATATAAAGCTGTTTGACAGTTGCATATTTTTGGTTATTTTTCTGCAGGGAGAACAGATGTTGGAGTGATGTCCTCCCTCATACAGTGCGTATGACGGAGGACATCACTCCACTGTTAGTTTAGCTATTTGAAAGGGAAAAAAAGACAATTTACAGGCTTCAACATAGGATAATAATAAATAATAATAATAAATAACTTTATTATTCCGTTAGGAACTTCATTTGTGGAAAAGCATCAGCATCAGTGCGTGTACAGATAACATATGCAACAGGACAGTACAGAAACAAACCAAACAATCAATATAAAGCAACAAACATTGGGCAATCACAAATACTGCTGGACTTAAATGCTGTAAACCATAGCATAGATAAAATACGAGAGAAAAAGAGATACAAAATATAAAAAAAATATAAGTCCCCCGTTAAGTGCGTAATAAATACAATGATTTTTTAGAAATATGTATAAAAACGGGTACAAAAATGAATAGGTAAGATCAGCTGTTTATGAGTCTGATGGATGAGGGCACGAAGCTTGACATGGCTCTGTTTGTCCTGAATTGTAGTGATCTGTATCTGTGACCTGAGGGGAGGAGCTTATACTGACTGAGTGAGTGTGTGATGTCTGAGGCTATTTGTTGTCCCTTTCGTTTAGTCCTTCTGTTATAGATGCCCATCAGTGATTCCTGCTTCTGTCCAATTATTTTGCTGCTCAATGTAATAATTTTATTTAATGGATTACGGTGAATATTAGATAAGGATTCGAACCAAGCTGTTATGCTGAAGGTTAAAACCGATTCAATAAAACACTTATAAAATGCTGTCAGAACTGATTGGTGGACTTGAAGTTTACGGAGTTTCCTAAGAAAAAAGAGGCGTTGCTGGCACTTTGAAAAAATTGATTCAGTGTTAGGTTGGAAGTTGAGCTTGTGGTCGATTACTGTCCCCAAATACCTATATGAGTCAACCCTCTCAATAGGCTGATTGTTGACAGAGATAGTGGGGATGTTGGATGGACCTCTCCGAAAGTCAACAACCAGTTCCTTAGTTTTAGTGGCGTTGAGGTCCAGACAGTTCTGCCTGCACCACTCTGTAAAAATGTCCATCTCAGCCTGCAGCTGACCCTCTGACTTGGTAGTGTCCACAATAACAGTGTCATCAGAGTATTTCATGTATGTTATGCCAGGGCTCGTACTCCTACAGTCATTTGTGTATAGAGTGTAAAGTACCGGTGAGATAACGGAACCCTGGGGGGCTCCTGTGGAAAGTAACTTTGATGAGCCGAGGATTGTGCATTCACTCTATGTAGATGCTTTGCAAACACACATCTGAATGTCATGGTACGTTGGTGCTTCTCAGACGTGGGTGTTGTATTCTATGCTGTTGTTGGTCTATTAGGTTTTTTCTGCTATAAAAAATTCCCATAGTGGATAAATATCAGCTTTGTGATGAATTATCGCTAATGCCTGTACTCTTCACATCTGCTTTCTTTTGCTTTATTGCTTCTGGCACTTTTTCCTCTTTGCAATAAAACCAGCTGTTACTGGCATCATCTTGCCCAACTTTCAGCCAATCAGCATTCAACCTGTGTGCAACTTAGTCGTCAAGAACTACACACTGTCACCTACTTGGGGGGCAACAGATAAGCTCCTTTTTGTAGATTGAGTACTCACATTTCTTCACCCTGCATAGAGTGAGTTGGCATAGTGTGTTTTCCTGTTTTTACTGTTGAATTACAAGCCTAAGAAACCCTGCACATCTAAAAATGATGCTTCCAATAATGGGTAAGCCTTAGTTCGGAAGTAAAAATTCTCTGGCATTTGCTCAACTTGTTTTTCTCATGAATACGGTTTTATCTCAAATACGTCAAAGACAAAGATAAAGCAATCAAAAGCTGAGAAACGTAGGAAGTAGATTTGAATCTTGTAATAGCAAACTAAGTAGAACTCAAGGTAAAACCCAGAAGAGCAACTTTCCCATCAGAGAAACACTAATACTCATCCTCTGCGATAAAATCGTTGTGGAAATAAGCGTTAATAACATACTTAAGATACAGTTTTTGTCATATTAAGATTTGCTCTACTCAAAGAGCTGAAGTTTTAGAAAAAAATATCTGATATATTTATTGGTGAAAGAAATGTCCCTTAAAGGAGCTTGTGGCTGCTTTTAAGAAATGAGACTCTCTATCGCCACGACGGCCGTTGGGGGTACTGCAGCCAACAGTGAAGCCGGCACAGGACAACGGGGAGAACGTGCATGCAGCGTCATGTGACGTCACATCCGCAGCCCAGCGCGGGAAAATCGGGACCGACTTGCATTACATTTTGCAAATAAAAAAAACAGCCTCAAGCTCCTTTAAGATAATAAGTAACAGCTGTTTGTAAAACTGTGACATGTCATCAGTTATAGTTTCCTCATCCCAGCTTCTTTTAATCTTTTCTGTGATGCCAAAGACAGTAGTTTGATCGACATTCAATACTGTAAAGCGGTTTGTTGCCTTTTGCTGAAATTTCAACTTTGATGAGGTTCAGTTTAAAGGAGCCGCTTAGATATCAAATTAGATATCAAATTCAAAATGTTAAGCATTAAAGGAGCATGAGGCTCCTTTTAAGAAATGAGACTCTTTAGCGCCACCCTTCGCCACGACGGCCGTCGGGGGTACTGCAGCCAACAGCGAAGCCGGCACGGGAGAACGGGGAGAACGCGCATGCAGCGTCATGTGACGTCACATCCGCAGGACAGCGCGGGAAATTCGGGTCCAGAATTGCAGCACATTTTGCAGCACACAGCCTGTTCAAGGCAACGGAGAGATACAGTAGAGGGCTCATTCTTTTTGGTTTGGAACGCTTCATCTGACATTATTACTAGAAAACTTAAAACGTATACAAATTTTTTTCATAAATCCTGCCTCAATCCTGCCTCATGCTCCTTTAATGAAGGCATCACAAGGGCAACAGCAGACTGGAAGCTTCTTTCTGGTTCTAGAAAGAAGCAGATGGTGCAGAAGACTCACAGAGAAGGCAACAAAGAGCTTCCTCCTCATTCATCAGAGAAAAGGTCAGCGCCGAGTTCGGCAGCTGCACCTTTATGAATAAAACGAAAAATGCAAGCTGCTGTATGTGACAAAGGAAGCCATATGAGGAGAAGACGGACTGCAGGATCAACACGCTAGATTGTTAATAAATGAACTTAGCGTGATCGTATCACTCTTGTCTTGTTTTCAGGATCTTAGCAAAACTGTGGGGAGGCATGCTCGATTAACACCGCGCACACAGGATGTCGGCAAGATTAGTCTTTCTGGAAGTTGTCTTTCTGCCAAACTGCGTTGTTTCTCATGCTTCTACAGGCACAAAAAACAGACCACTTATCTGAGGTGTGCAAGCATTTCAAATAGACACATTTTTTTTTTTTTTTTTTTTTTTCAATAATCAGTTGAGGGAATCTGTCAGAGTTGATGTTTGTGGATTTCTGCAGCAGCCTTGTGGTGAACAGGGACCTCTGTCAATCATCTGCAGTCAAATTATGCATAGAGCTGATTTATAGCTAAACAATGTTCCACGTCCAGCCTCAGCTCATGGACATTCATGAGTAAGGTACATTCTTTAGCATGCATAAGATTTTGTGTTGAGGTTTTTTTTTTCATTGATATCAAAATATCCCACATGGGATTGCTGATCTCTGGACTTTTTTATAACCACAATCCATCAGCCACACACTCCTAACAACAGGTTTGTAATCACACCAACGTATTCATTTCCTTGATAAATGCATGGTGGAGAATAAATTAACTCGTAGTGTCTTGGTTTGTTTTAATGATGTGTTGGTCATTAAATCTCATTAAAATTCCAGTTTTAATTAACGTTGCTTTAGCACTGACTCTTGAAGGTTAACTTCACCTTCATTTTTTTTTCTTTGTTTTTTTTTAGATCGAACTTGTGCCCTAACAAAGAAAATAGCTTCTCATCTTTTTTGACTGGCTGCAGAAGCTGTATCATGATAAATGCTCATGCTTTAAAGTTTTCCACGCTGATTGACTCTGCTGTATCGGATTTCTCGTCCTCACGTCAGGCTCCGTTTATCATCGTTTTCATCACAGAACATCACAGATACAGATTCATGGCTTTCGCCACGTTCCTTGTGAAGCAGGCCATCATATGATGATGAATAAAACCCAGTACCTCCGATTCTTTTAGCTACGCTTCTGTATCTGCCAGATCTTATTTGCAAAATGTTCTTTTCTTTCCAGGAAGTAAAGTTGACAATGCACAGAAATACTTCTCTCACTTTTCTTTCATGGAAAGTCCAAAAACACTAACAAAGTAATAGCCCTCCAGAACTGCACCACGTCAAAGGCCTTGAACAACTATGAAATTAAAGCACTCCAGGTTACAAGTCAGCGTTTTATGTGAGAATAAAATCAATCGGGATGGGAATTGTGGTACGTTGTACTTTATCTAAGAAGACAGAGTGCAAGGCCACTTGTATTTGGCTCTGTGCTCCGCCAAGCTCTAGTTTATACAGCTTTGCTTTTACAATATTCTCCTTTGTAGAGCGATTCTTCAGCAAGGCGATGTTTAATGTTTTGTTGTTGCTCCTTATTCCTTTTTTGGACTTGCATCATTAAAAATGTCTTTTCTTTTGTTCCTATACAGACATTTAATATTCTTCACTGGCCATACTTTGTTCCTCAGAATGGGCTTCATTTGAAAACGACATGTTTTACGTCGGATTTAGGATGAATAAAATCTACAGCCTCATTTAATTGTTTTACATCTGCATGTAAATATGAAATCTATATGCAAATACTCTCAACATTACCCTCATGAAATTACATGTGAAACATTTCAAGGCCCCAGATGTGAAGACACTGCCCATACGTACTCTTCAGCTAGTTGCAGGTATATCGAGAAAAGGTTTTTCTCTATATATTTTGCAAAATTTTACCTGTGACTCATTGAGCAGGTGTTGCATGCTTCGTAGCTTTGGGACAAAAGCCACTCTGCCAGCCATCAGCTAGTGGACAAATGAACACGAACGGACCAATATGTGAAGCTTTACACCACTGACACTTGTGTGGGCGTGCTTGAGAGAGAATCTGTGTTGCATGTGTGGAGAATTAAAGTCATATATGTGTGTGAAAACATAACCAATTTTAAATTCTGTGTATTAACTTTGCAGCTAATTACTAATGCATTGAAATTGTTGTTTTGCTTCTATAAAAGGGATGGCTTAGCAGCTAAGGTTAATGGAAAATGACTGCACGCATGTAATGTTCAGCTAATGAATATGACTCCTGTTCAAGAACTGTGTGCATCAGGACAGAAGGTTTAGCAGTTGTTCAACGCAGATAACCACTAACGGATGTTGTGGACTCCATGAAAATGACTCCTGAGAGCAAATCAACTCCTCTCAAGGTTATCAATGGGAACGGAAGGTTTCATGGGAGGGAGGAAAAGGGATGGCAACTGTGTATGTATGGCACTGATTGTTAGAGTTTTTATCATGTTTCTGAGTGCAGTCTGGGTTATAAGTTTATGTGGTTCCCACTCTGCGCTCAGACACGACTCAGGTGGATTGGGAAGCTGGTGTTCGCTGTAATTGTATCAGTAAGTGTCTCCATTCAGCTGAATGTTTCAATAAATGATTGTTGCTTGATTTTGAAATATCTGGTCTGACTGGGACTCATAATTGTGTTCTGTTTGCCACATCAATGAGCTGATGAGAGAGATGGAGAAGAAATACAGAGTAAAATAGGAAAATCTCATCTCTCAACACATGACACAAGTCCCTGTGCTGCGCATTAATGTCGACCAGCAGAGACTCACCTATCTAACGGTGATTGCGCAATCACGTTTCATCCCGACCAGAAATGAATACAGTTTAATTTGGGTTTTATTCTGAGGAAGAATAGGCAAGTAAGCAGCTTGATAGGATATTACTGTGGTCTACATATGGCGTATTTTACATTATTTGAAGATTAATTGTATTTCATGTATAGTAATAAAGAGTTTTACATTTATATCACTTTTTTTTTTTTTTTTTTTTTTTTTTTTTTTTTTTTTTTTTTTTTTTTTTTTTTTTTTTACCTTGTCTGCACACATATTATTGATTGATACCATGACGGTAGAAACCAAAAGTGTATATATGTGCATTATTACTATATGTAATATATACATATATATACGCACACATATGCGTACACATACATAAACATACACATACAAACCCAGTGTTTTTTTTTTTTTTTTTTTTTTTTTTTTTTTTTTTTTTTTGGGGGGGGGAGGGGGTGGGGGGGGGGTGGTGACGACATCCACTGCCAATCCAGGAAGCAGGAACACACGGAGACACACGTCAAGCACTGGAAATCTGCAACAAAAAAACCACAAACAAAGCACGAAACCGGCACGGAGCCATCCAAAACACGAACAGCAATCGACCTAAATCTTGAGATCTGATCGCAGTCTGAGCTAAGCTATCGCTACCGCTACCTAAACCCAAAAACTAGAGAGCCAGCATGCAGGTGAACAAGCCAGTGTGTATGTCTATGCGTGTGTGTGTGTATGTATATGATCATGCATGTGTGTGTGTGTGTGTGTGTGTGTGTGTGTGTGTGTGTGTGTGTGTGTGTGTGTGTGTGTGTGTATGTGTGTAATAAACCAAACAAAGCTCCACCTGAAGTGTATCTATAGTGGGGGAGGGGGGGGAGCAACCCCGCCACCCGTGAGACCAGAGGCCGACAAGGAAGAGCCCGGAACCCAGGCCACCGGCAACCCCACAGAGGGGAGAAGTAGGAGGGAGGCAACCCACCGCCTGCGAGGCCCCCCCCCCCACCCGGCGGCGGCCGAGGGGGCCCGCGGGCGGGGCCCCCACGGCGCGGAAAGAAGCAGCCAGGGATCCCGCGGCGGCGGACCGCGACCCAGGCAATCCCCGGCCACCCGGTCCGGGCCGGACACGCGGCCAGGAGGCCCTCACCCTTCAGGCCAGCGACCCCCACCCGGCAGGGGGCCAGCCCGCCCGGAGAGACAGAGCCGCCCCGGCCGCCGACGCGGGCAGGCGCACCCGTCCCCCACGAAAGTGGCCCTCCAAGACCAGAGGGGCGCCCCGCCGTAGAGGCAGCGGGGGGGACCGGAGACGGGCCCGGAGAGAGGGAACCCCCCAACAAGGCGACACACGCGCAGGCCCGACAACGGAGGGCCCCAGACCCAGGCATCCCATTCATTCATCCATTCACCTATCCGATACCTATACTAATAATAATATAATATACTATACATAATAATAATAATACTAATAATAATACTAATAATAATACTAATAATAATACTAATAATAATACTAATAATAATAACCATCTTTGTATAATATAATATTGATAAATTATTAAGTTTTTGATGTCCTGCCAATGGAGGCTCAAATCCTCCATGGCAGGACCCTTCCATACCGCATTCTCACCGACACAGACATACAATCACGCACCGTTTCCCCCTCCCCGGGGGGATCCAGCACCGCCAGAAGGCACCCCAGGCTGCACGGCGGGCCCCGCCAGGCCCGGGTAACCCGACCCACCCGTCCCAGGCCCAGGCCGGTGAGGGAACGCGGGTGATGTGGGACCCCCTCCCGCCCCTTGTGTTGAGTGCATGTGATTAATGCCATAAAAACAGGGAGGAGGGAGGGCCAAGTATGACACAGACCCCCCCCCCTCCCGAACTACGTGTCCTTGTCAAATGTATTTATTAAGTGTTGAATGTGCAGTGTCTATTTTGCTGTTAAAACCGTGAGGCGGGGAGTGCCGGGCCACGCGGGACAGTGCCCCCCACGACCCGGACCCCCCGCCTTTCGCCTATGTGCGTATGAATCGTGTAGGGGGGGCAAGAGGGGGAGCGGAGGCCGAAGCCAGGAGGCAGGACCAGCAAAGCCGGCCCTGATAAGACACCCGCGTCCCCCCACCGGCCGTCCAGCAGACGGCCGGTCTCAAACTCAAACTCAAACTCACTTTGAGTTTTTTCAATTAAGTGCAAAACTCAAAAACCAACCTCGATAGTCAGGACCGGATGTATTAGCAGGAGAGTGACGGCGTTTTAATGATTTCGCTTTCACATCCCCGCCATAATGGATTTGAAAATTAAACAATCAAGATGTGGTCAAAGTGTAAGCTTTCATTTTCAGATGATCCAGAAAAATATGGCATTTACCATTTAGAAGTTCCAGGTTTGCTCAGTATCTGGGGGGAGGGAGTGCCTAAATCTGTAAAAAGGAGCTATCAGAAAAGCCATTAGTGCTGATAAATCATCACCTTGGTTCATTTAAATACATCCATTTATTTTAAATCCATTACAGTGGCGTATGAAGGCAAAAATCATAAAAATGCTAAAATTTTCCGGATATTTACGGACTTAAGAGTATTATTGTCTTATTCTTCAGTCATTTACTTGCCAAAAAAGTAATTTATCTTTTAACAATTTATTTAAATTTACTGATTAGGAGTAATGATTTATTTTTGTTGTAGGCCTGCATGTATTTTCTTTGTTTTTTTGGTTTGTTTGTTTGTTTTTACCAAGGAGGCTTATGTTTGATATTATGATCTACAGTAATCTCTTTACAATCTCTTCATCTCAGTGCATCCATGTGGGCTGTGTATGTGTCTGGTCTTCACATCTGGGGCCTTGAAATGTTTCACGTGTAATTTCATGAGTGTAATGTTGAGAGAATTTGCATATAGATTTCATATTTACATGCAGACGTAAAACAATTAAATGAGGCTGTAGATTTTATTCATCTTAAATCCGACTTAAAACATGTAGTTGATGAATGAATGAAGCCCATTCTGAGGAACAAAATATCACACATTTTGGCTTTGAACGTTGTTAAAGGAAACATGCTGAAAAGAAAAAGATAAAATCACACCACACATTACACATTTATGACACATTTGGAAATGTACATTTACACATTTTACTTTGCTGATTTTTCCCCAGAACCTTCTCTGGCACATGTTTTGTGCTGAAACTCTGTATGTTGTGCTATCTTGTATTTTATCCCAGCAGGCTATAATTCTACCTGAGATTGGAGCTCAGTTTGTGTCTATCAGCCTTATTGGGCCAGGGCAGAGAAAACGAGCCCCTGAAAAGCCCTCCAACAATGCTGCAGCGTGCACATCTCTACAGGGCAGAGCAGGTGCTATTACTGCAGCAGATGCTCAGGGACCTCCAGCTCCACATGATTGTTTTTCAGTGTGTGAGGTTAGATAGAGGCATTATGGACTAGAGCCTCAAGAGACTATAACAGAGCTTTGTGGCTGCTACCTTCTCCAGCAGCCATGAACATTAAATTGATATCTTTTTTTTTTTTCCTTTTTTTTTCCGAACAAACCTTGAGGCAATTCAGTGACTTTATAACCCAGAAGAAAACAGGGACTGCTTCAACATCTGAACCAGCTGAAAAATTGGTAACATGTGGGGGAAATAAACAAATAACCTTTTAGAGATTTATGTCTTGCAGAAATGTTTTTTGGAGCTGAATTCAGTATAAGTGCTTTAATTACTAAAAGGAAGCATGATTACTACAGTAAGTACACAAACAACGTGAGTCAGAGAGATTTTAGAATTAAAGAGCTCAAAAAGAAGCATAAATGCTTTCATTCATCCTGGTGAACATATCAGTTAGTAATTCATGCAATCATTATATAATGAAACAATTGAATGCACAAAATTAAATATTAAATGTATTTACTCAGCAGCTTGGCATAAAACTAGGAAAGGAAAAGAAAAACAGCTCCTCGTTTCTGAGTTTACATGGGGCAGTTCGCCATTGAGAAATTGCATCAGATTAGAGCCTAAGAGGCTTTTAACAGCCCAGAAGACCCAAAAACGGATACCAAGATTACATGAACATTTGCACAAACACTGTGCAAATCATATATTTTTTAAATATGACATGGGCTGGACATGTGAGACAACATTTCTAAGATTTTAGAAATGTTCAGC